>NW_024885144.1:711808-819785 GCF_019232065.1 Centrocercus urophasianus | reverse complement strand
TCTCCTCTCCTCTCCTCTCCTCTCCTCTCCTCTCCTCTCCTCCTTCCATTTTCACTCCACTCCACTCTCCACTGCTCTCCTATTTTTTCAAACCTCAAATCTAAATTAAAGATACACTTTGCCTTTCCCATCAGGAGCAGCTACTCGCATTTGGGTTTTAATTCAATTGTTATTCTGTATTTTTTCCTTTTCACCACCTTACCACAGGAGCAGGCACTAAGCATGAACTGCCCACGTTTCATTATGAAGAATCACTGAGTTGCAAAAATAGGAAATGACACTCCTTCCCTGGGCTCCCACCATTCATTCACCAGCAAGGAAACACTAACAGGTACAGCCTCTCCGTTTAGGAGGATGTACTGAAATGCAGAGTGTTAAACATGTGGTGACCGTGCTGGGGGTTGGGGTCGGGTGGGCACACTGCATGGAGTAGAGAAGTTTTGTTCCCAGTGGAATGAGGGCTCTGGTGGCCGCATACACCAAAGGCAGCTTAAATGTTCTCATAGAATCATAGGATATGTACAAATGGAAGGAACTCACAAGGATCATAGAGTCCAACTTGTGCTTCCACACAGGAGCCCCCACAGCCCAAACCGTAACAGAATATCTTGAGTTGGAAGGGAATGTCCTGAGTCACAAGGGAAATGGTACACTGAGTGCTGACAGTAGTACCTTGAGAAAGCCCATGCTGGAAGCACTGCCAGTGGGGTAAGGCCTTGGATTTGGGTACAGCTGATGTTCAGGCTCCATCTTGGACGTGGGAAGCTTTGGCTGCTGTACTCCAGATCTGGGGCACCAGGGATGGGCACATGCATGGTGAGAGGGGTTCCCTTGGACGCTTCCACGGACACTTCTTGTAACCAAACTTGGCCAGTTGCTTGGGCTGATCAGGTCTGTCCTTACACATGGGCCTACCATGTCTTCATTTTAGTTTGGAATTAAAAATAACTCTCCTATCACTACTCCTACGTACAGCAGAAGCGTGCATTCTGAGTCCCCAGTTGAGTTTGGATGTTGACATTGGAGTGCCAGGAGGGGACTCTATTCTCTCTTTGGGTTACAGAGGAGCACAAGCAACCCATTCTCATGGAGACTTCTCCACCAAGAATAGCTGAAGTGAAGCCAGAAGACCTCCAGCCCAGCTATTTGGGCTACACCATTGATCCCCCTTCAAAACCATCTCCATACTCATAGCCAATTCTCATATCCGTACCCAGCTGCAGGCTGCCCAGAGCTGTGGGTGTCCCAGTGCAGGAGGTGCTCAAGACCATGGATGGGCCCTGGGCATCCTGAGCTAGAGGGGTGCAGCAGCCCATGGCAGGGGTGGGGCTGGGGGACTGTAAGGTCCCCTCCAACTCAACGACGCTGCAATTCTATGACACTGCCCATCTACAAGACCTATTTCCTCCCACCAGACATCGTGTCTTGGCCTGGGCTGCTTCCTGCACAAATTAAGTCAGCTTTGCCCTTCCTTCCATCTGAAGGGTACCTCTGAATGATGGCAGCTTGGCCCCAGGCACCAGCCCTGGAGAAGGACTCTCCCTTTAAGGAGAAAGGCAAAGCATTTTGTGCATGGATTTGTGCTTGTTTTGTCATGGGACGCATTACCATGAACCCAAAAGAGGAAGGAAAAAGGGGGGGGGGGAGCTTTTGCCTTTCTGGTGGGAACAGCAATTGAGCTAACTTTGTTTCCCCAGGGGAAAGGCACCAAAATAACAGAGGAAGGGGGGTGTGTTGGGGGGGAATGAAGCTAAAACGGCGACGTAATCTGCCTGGGAAAAAAAGCACTCCCAGCATTGCTGGTGAGCCCAGCCGCCAGCCTGCCGCTGCACAGGGACACATGGGAGGAGGCAGGGCATTGCCACTGCATGGTGCTGGTGGCACCCAGCCTGCATGTGGGGACAGCCACCTGCTCCAGCACTGTGCCTCACGTCTCTCCTGCAGAGCTCGAAGTCGGCTCCGTGCAGCAGCCCCCCCAGTGACCTCACCATTTATTCTCGCTGTGCTCTGACTTTCCTTGAGCAACGTGGGCCACGAGCCCACAGGAAGCGTGCCAAACAGGGCCGTGTCTGATATGCCCATGTAGGATGGAGGTTCCCACCTCTTGATACTGATCCCAGCATCCTGAAGCCCACAGGCAGCAGCTGAATGCTGCTGAGTGTTCCCAACAGAAACCTGCAGCCTGCGGGCACACAGCAAAACCCAGCTGGAAAATGCACTACCTGCCCCTGGGATGAGCATAGCAAAGATGAGCCGACAGAAGAACAAGGCCAGGGAGCAGAGCAGCCATCACCTTGGGGCATGCAACCTCCTCCACGCGTGGATGAAGTCTCCTTGTCAGAACGGACTGCATTTTTGCCATGTGCTCCATTGGCTGAGGGGGTCGGATCCCATTTGTTTTTGAGCAATGTCCCTATCTTCCTATTCTAGCTCTCCACGGGGGCTGCTTTTTCAGGCTGTCTGCTCAGGTGCCAGCACTCTGATCAGGAGCTCCTGTCTTCCAAAGCCTCACCTTACATTATGTTTGCTCAACTTATCTGCACTGGCTTTCCTAAGGCTGCATCTCTATTTCCCAAAGAACCACACTTGACTTAAACCATCTGTGTGGATCTGTGTGTTCTGCCTGCAGAGTGCTGTGCTGGATAAGTGCAGAGGGGCAGCAGGGGACTTGCAGAAGGCACTCTCGTTGTCTCTGCGCTGAGCGTAACCAGACCAATTTTATTATTAACATGAAATTTAATAACAATTACAGCAATGAAAGTAAACACAAAACCAAACAGCTTTAGGACACAACGCTCTCTGCCTCTGCCCTGTAGGGAGCTCAGGAGCCTCTCTATGAATTCAGGTGGGGAGCAGTCCTGGCCTGCAGATCAGCTCCTCTTCAGAACTGAAATGAGACACACAAACCAAGGGGTCACTGCAGAACCCAGAGCACTGGTGCTTCTGCCTTCCTTCCTCCCCTTACCCAGCAGGGCTCTTCAGACACTGGGAAACAGACATTTGCTTTTGGCCAGCCTCTAGTGCCTGGTTTCTATCAGTGTTGATTTTCTTACTTACAAATGAATTTTTTACTGACCAAGCCAATCTCATTCTGGGTACCAAATTAGGACTCCATGTTTCGCCACAAAGCTTTGCATGAATTGACTGCTGAGATTTGACTTCTGCCCTTGATGGAGTCCTCAAGTGGATGCTTCAAAATGGTTAAAAAGCAAATAAAATATCTGCCCAGTTGCCTCTTTGTGCACGTGCTCATGCAAGCTGGCTGACTTTTGTTCCTGCTCACATCCTGTAGCCCAACCCACAATCACAGGGCCATGCAGGTGTGTGGTTATGGCTGGAGAACAACGCAGCTGGACGTTGGCACCTAAATGGCAATAGGGAGGAAGCACCCTCCGGCTTTAGGAGGTGCTGGGAGGCAGCAGGAGAGACGGAGCCTGACTGTGCAATGGGGAGAGCCCTCAGCCCTGCAGGACTGCAGCAGCACAGCCCAGCGCTGCTCTCCCTCTGCTTCCAGCAGTGAGCACAGCACAGCTCAGAAGCGACAGGCTGGGGATGGACGGGGAACGGCTGCACACATCCCTGCCCTGTGCTCTGCACTGCCCACTGCCACGTGTCAAAGGAACTCGAGCAGAGCCGGATGCACCCTGCACACCCCTCTGCCCGCAGGAGCCCCCCCAGCACAGCCCCACGCTGGGCTATGGAGTTCAGGCGCTCTCGGAGGCGGTTCTGTGAGAACATTTCTCAGAGGGCAGTGCACTTTTATCCGAAATAATTTTCCATTCCATTTATATCTATATAATAGGAGGTGGCGCTGGGGTCCGAGTTTTCCATGGCCCCAGCCCTCATTTCCCCGGCCGGGCTGACCCCAGGAACAACAGAGAAAAGTTCAATGGGACAGAAGGAGCTGCAGCTCTGCGCTCCCACTGCTGCTGTGGGCACACGGACAGGGTGGCTCATGGACCAGAATCCATAGACTGCCACACCTAAGGGAAGAGCTGCACCTGGGAAGGGGTGCAGAGTGAACAGAGCTGAGGAACTCCAGGGGCTGCTGCAGCTCCAGAGCAGTCCTGCAGCACCGCGCTGCTCAGTGCTTGGATGCTGGGGAAACTGTGGTCTGACTCCTTATGAAAGGAGAAGTTATTCTTCCTGTTCAAAATAGTTTGATTAAAAAATATATACTTTTCCTTGAACAAACGTATCATTGGAAAGCATTTTGTCGCCTGGCTTGCTATTCAGAGAACACCATTTTGGACAAAAAGTGCATTTCACAGAGCAAGGAGCAGTGGCTGCATTGGAAGCGTCTTCTGCACAACAAAGCACTGCCTGGCCCTGCATGAGGGCTGCCAGGGACCGCCCCTACCCTGCGGGCTGTCACTCTGCAAGTAAGGAAACCTGCAGCAGGGACACAGAGAGACAAAGAAACCACGTGGAAAGAGTACAAGGAACACAGCAGAAATGAGGAAAGAGAAACAGCTAATGGCTGCTGCAGCAATGCCTATAGCCCTGTGTGATGGGGAGGACTCCACTGTCCTCATCCTTAGAAAGAAAACATTGACATTGATAAGGAAAATATAAAGACTGGAGTTTCACAAAGCTGCTGGCTCCACAAGCGTTTCTATCACTCACTGGAATATGCTGAAAGGGAAGGACCTGCAGGAGACAGACATGGGAGTTCTGGTTGACCAGCGGTTGACCAGCGGTTGACCACAAGGCAGCAGCATGTCCAGGTGGCAAAGAATGCAAATGGAACCCTGGATGCATTACAAAAAGCCTGGCCAGCAGGGTGGGACAGGTGATCCCCCCACCCTGCTCTGCACTGGGGAGGGCACTGCTGGAGCACTGTGTGCAGTGCTGGGCTCCCCAGCTCCAGGCAGAGCAAACTGCTGCACAGAGCCCAGCACAGGGTGCAGAGATGGTGGGGGCCTGGAGCACCTCCTGATGGGGAAAGGCTGAGAGCCCCGGGGCTGTTCAGCTGCAGGAGGGAAGGGGAGAGGGGATCTGACCATCCCTGGAGGCATTCAAGGCCAGGCTGGATATGACTCTGGGCAGCCTGGTCTGGTGGTTGGTGACCCTGCACTTGGCAGGGAGTAGAAACTTGATGATCATTGTGGTCCTTTTCAACCCAGGCCATTCTGTGATTCTAAGACCAACGCTTATGAATATCTAAAGGGAGTGAGGAGCGCCCCGAGCCCACCTCTGCAGCCCTCTGAAGCAAACCAGTGATCCCTGAGCCCAGAGCTGCACTGTTCTGAGGCCGCCTGCACGCCTCCTGCGCTCCCCATGCCACGATCCTCAAATTGGCAGCAACATAATAAGCACTCCTCCTAACTTCCTAAATGTCAAGAAAATATTTACAGGGCCCACTTCTGCGAAGCGTGTACGCCAGCCCAAAGGGCACGCATGCACACTTTGCTGGGTGCTGCCTGGCATGCTTTTCACAGCGATATTTATTAAACATTTGCGGTTTTCCTGCTGAAAAACCCAGTAAGAGTTGAATGCCAAAAAGTGGCTCCTCTGGGGCCGGAGCTGTCTGGGAGCCAGGACACAGAGCGGCTGCTCCATCCACAGCACGGGAGCATTGCTGGGGGAACCCGTGCCCTGCTGAGCCAGAGCAGGCTCTAACCCTAACCCCAGCCCTAACTCTAACCCCAGTGTTCACCATGATAGGGGTACTGATGGAGATTCTAACCATAACCCCGACCCTAACCCTATGCCTAGCCTTAACCCCAACCCCAACTGTAACCCAAACCATAACCCTAACCCAAAACCAAAGAGGGGTTTTGATGGAGAACCTCACACTAACCCTAACCCCAATCCTCACCCCGATCCTAAATCTAACCCTAACCCCACCCCTCACCCCAAGCACGGACCCTCGCCGCCAAATCCATTCACATCCCATGCTTCTCAGCCCACAGCTCCGGGCCCAGCACACAGCCCTGCCCTGCTCTGGGGGCGCACGGCCGGGCAGAGGCGCTGGGCTCAGTGCCCCCGGTGTGCCCTGAGGGCAGTGCTGCACCGCAGTGTGACCCCACACTGATCTGCAGCTTCCACCACAGCGCTTAATTGAAAGTTTTCTAATGAGCTGTTTAAATAGTAATTAGAGGCCAGTGCTGAACGGGGAGATAAGTCTTGTGGGTATCTCACCCTGCAAGAAAGGACCTGATAAGAAAGAACTGAATGATTTTCTTCTGGGATCAATTCCAAAGAGCAATTATCCCCTTGATACCACGCTGCTTAAACAGGAATGGATTGAAAAAACACTTTGCCAGAGCTGGTGGTGAATGGGCCGCATTCCCAGCGCCGCACAGGGGAGGGCTGGAGGCTCCTTGCCAGCACCTGAGATAGGAGATGATCCCAGCGGTGCCGGTACCGCCTCGTGTTTACATCAATAATCACCAAATTTTTTAAAAGCTTCCTGCAGATGGGAGCACCAGCAGCAGGACAAGCTCTGTTCCCTGATGGGTTCCCAACTCAGTCGTTCACTTCTAGGCTCAGGTGCTGCGCCCTGGCAACGTGCCACCGTGCGACTGCAGGCCTGGTGGAACACTCAGCAGTCATCCCCCAGTGCTGTCTGAGTATTAAGCGAGCTCAGACTTTGTAACAGGTTTATTTTCTTCCCCTTTACCGCCTCTGGTGTTACAGTGCAGAGCACTGATTCCATGGGGCTATTGGAAAAAGACAGGGCTGCACTCAGATAGTTTTTTGGCACGCTCCAGCAGCACCAACATCTGGAAGGGACTCTGCAGTCAATGGCACAAGAAGTAACAGGCCTGTGGAAGTGGTGGAAAGCAAATCCAGGAGGGACATTTTAGACTGCAGTACTTCTCTTATCCTGAAGGGCATCTGGCTCTTTATGCACAATTTCCCCCAACTCCTTTGTTTTGATGATGATTCCCAATTATGGTAATTACTGAATTTCATTAGCGATTTCTACGGCTTGTGCCAAAGCCATTAAGAAAAATATGAAACATCATTTCCACAGCTGATTTTGAGAAACCCACCCAGCAGAGCCCTCACAGCCCAGCACCTTCTTGCTCTTGTGCTGAAGCCCAGACAACCTGGGCAGTTCCCATCTGCTTTGTCGAGAAGATCAGGTTTTTTATCTACCCTGGCATCACTTACTTTCAGAAAATCCGTATCTCATCTTATCCATTTTCCATGTTCTTAATTATTCTCTATTTTAATCTTCATTCTAAAGCTTTGCATACTACAAGATTCAGACTAATAGACTCCTACGTGCCGAGCACACATTCTCCCTGCCCCAATAAATGGACCTATTTGCTGTTCTCCATCCAAACCACCAGCCCCTGTGCTTTGACAGATTTACTGCAAACCCTTCTTCCGCGACTCTGGCTTGCTGCTGGTACTTTCCTATTTCTGGAGAAGCTGGCCGGTCCTACCTGCCTGCAAGGAGGACTCAAATGCTGCTTCCATTTTGGTTCTGGTGCTTCCCATTCCCAAGCACATGAGTCACCTCCTCCCAGCCTACATCTCCATTGCTACCGAAAACCAGGGCAAAGTGTTCGTTTTGTTTCAGGACTATACTTAGCTTACCTTTCACCTCCATCCCATCCTCGGCACACACCAGCCCCACTTCTTCTTCCCGGCTTCCCTTCTCATTTATATGGCTGGACGCCTTCCAGGAGTTTCACAACCCACCATTTGCCATTTCCTTTAATAACCCTGACAAGGTTGTGCTCAGCCTTGCTTTCAGCCCTGCAGCCCCCAGCCCTGCCCAGCGCCGCGGGAAGCTGGCAGGGCTTTCTATCAGCAGGAGGGAGCTGCTGTTGACTCACAGCCTTCCTGGCTGCAAGGCCAGGGGCCATCCTGTTTGCATTCGGCCAGGGGATGGGGCAGTTAACCCTGCCATGGGCCTGCTGGGTGGGGATGTCCAGAAGCAACACCTGAATTGCGTTGCTTACCTCCAGCCTTGTGCCCTGCTGGCCCACACCAGGCACGAGAGGAGCGATGTGGACAGGTGCTTGCACTCATTGCAGCCAAGGGGCCAGGGGAAATTCTTGGAATCATGCAGAGCTTGCTCACAACAGCTTTTCTTTTTAGATCTCTCCTTTCAGAACTCTCCAAAACCATTAAAGGCTTTGCTGAGCCATGCAGCACAGAGTGCCTTTAGTGCAAACCCACAAAATATCCACAAAATTGGAGGAGAGAGGTAGGTGGGAGGAGGGAAGCACTAGGAACTTGCCTTGGGAAACAGCTCTGCATGAGCACACCTTGCTGCAGGAAGGAGGACCACGCACTGCAGTCCTGCCAGAGGGTCCTGATACACACCCAGCTCACAGATGCACAAACCCCAGGAGCAGGACTCCAACTCTGCAGCCCCGCATGGAGCCTGCTGCCAGGTGCTCTGCCCCAGCCAGGTCTGCCCTGTGGCAGGAGGAGACGTGGGAGCCTGACTGTCAGCTGCATGCCCTGCCTGCAGGCTGCTCCTGCGCCAGCCCTGGGGCACTGCCACCTTGCAGCGTTTGTACTGAGAGGAGCAAAGCTCTTCAAAAGAGAACGAGAAACACTGCAGCTCTTGGAAGGGCTCCAGCCTTGGCTGGGACGTTGAGACATGCCTTGTGCCTTGGAGGGGATGGGAGTCCCCTTGGAAGATAATCAGAGATTTCAAGTTTCTCCTACTTCCTTCTATTTACAAAGTCAGTGAAGACAGAAAGCTGGTTCTCCACCCCACATGCAACAACCTTTGCTCACAGCAGCATGGGGACACCTCCATGCCAGATGACCATGAAGTCCTGGCAGCCTCAGTGATCAACAGCCGCAGGGAAGGAGGTGTTGGGCTGTGGGATGGGTACCAAGCCCCAGGAGCAGGGCAATGAGATGAATGCTGGAGGGACTGCACTTCCTGCAGGCTTGTCCCCAGAGGCAAGCACACGTCCCAGCAGCCCGAGGTCCTGGGGCACTGCCAGCCCTTGCAGCATGATCAAGTACCGCTGTGCCCACCTCTGTTCAAACAGGAACGTGAACAGAGCCAGTCCAACACAGACCTCTGCACCCAGACATAGAAGAGCTGAGTGATGTGCATGGCCTTGCACCATCTGTGCTGACGCGCAGACAGAGCAACATGTCCTCTGCAACATGCACAGGGATGCCAGGAAGGGCTCCTGGATGGAGAACCTGTGGCAAAACCTCCAAAGCAGCTGGGGGACCCGTGGTGTTCGGGTGGAGGCTGCTCCTGGGTTAATCTCATGCCTTAACCTGAAGCTCACCCTACTGCTGCAGGAAGCTGAATTCCTCTGTTCAGAAAGTCCCGTGGCCCCTGGGCTATCCTGGCGCTGGGAAGAAAAGCAGAACCAGATTCCTCAGCTGTTCCACAGCACTGAGGAGATGTCGGACACGTGTTGAGGGAATAACGGAGCCTGGTGATACATTATAATCACGGTGATGTTTATACAAAGCAGGAAAGGTCACGCACTGACTAAACAGCTTGGCTTTAATGGTTAGGGGCAGCCAAGAGACACAGATTGCATTCTTGGCTCCTCAGGAGACACTTCCATGTGCCGTGGGTTCCCCTGCTCTACCAGCAGATAGACTTGGCCTCGGGGCAGGGCTGGGGAACCTGAGGTCAACTGTGCCATGCATGGGGAACCCGAAGGGAAGAACTGCTCACCAACATGCAGAGCTGGGCTGAGAGATAATCCTCAATACCCAAACGGGAGGAGCTGAAAGGGCTGACTGTGACTGTGGAATGAGGACGGAGTGTCGGGCATGGGAAGGGAACACAGTGCTCAGGTTAGGGTTAGGGTCAGGGTTAGGCGGACACCACCACTCCCTTCAGGAGCATCAATCTGGAGGGGGACTCTCAGATACATGGCTATTCCTGAAGGACAAGGAGATACTGATAGGGCAGCTGTCAGCACACACCAATGGCAAAGCCCAAATCTTTAGTCCTGCTAGAGCGAGCAAAGAGCTCAGCAGGACAATCAGACAAGCCCAGCCCCACCATGATGGCAATGGAGATGCAGCACCCAGCAGCAGCACATCACTGGGCAGGATGGGGGTTTCTCAAGAGCCAGGGGCACCGTGTGGCAACCACAGCCAATGCCAGTGTCATCAGGATGGTCCCGCAGCCGCTCAGATCAGGGCAGCCCCTTCACTTCCAGGCTGCCAGGATGCTCTCACAAGAATGTGACGTGGATCTTCCTGCACCTTGCAGATGGCTGAAAGAGCAGTGACACGAAAGAAATGGGAAAACGGCAGGTTGAGCTCTCCTTCCAGGGAAAATCCAGGAAAGCTCACAGATACAAGCAGAGAAGAGCAGAGACAGTGGAACATGGAATCAGCCAACTGCCCTTCTGCACTGAGACATCACATTCAAATGAGGCCCCAGCGGGAATCGCAGGCAGACTCACCGCCAGGATGAAGGCTGTCGTTCCCAAGGCCGCCAGCAACTGCATTGCAGACCAATGAAGTCACGATGGATTCCCATTCACAGCTACAGAACAAACGTGAGACGTGGAAAATGCTGTGAGTGGGATCCCCCTGCCCTCCGGTCTGGTGCACATTGTGATTGCTGAATTTGTGGCAGACAGTTCAGGTTGAGGAAAGAGCCTTTTTCTTCTGTGTCTTCATGAGAAAGGAAGGGTATTTGTGTTGGATTGCCCAGGTGGGTGCCGTCCTCTGCACGGATCAGAGCAGAGTCGAGATGCTGAACCTCAGCCACAGCTCCATGGGATGGAGCCAAACACTAGGTACACCACTCAAAACAGAGCCATAAAGAAAATCCTAAAACCTTCCTTTTTTTTTTTGCACAGGATAAAGAACAGCAGAAACAGGCGAATGTTTTCATTATTTGGGAAATCCTCCTGGCAGACATGCTCAGCGCAGTGGACTCAAACAACCTCTCATTCTTTTGTCTGTGTTGGCCATTCCTGTAGCCGTCTCATTTATGGAAGAAAATCTGTGACCTCCTGTCAACCCTGGACTTTGTACGCTTCTATATGCCCAAACCAGGGAGAAGTCATGAGAAAAATTGCTTTTCATCAACAATCAGAAAAGAGGAAAACCTGGAAGAGGTGAAGGGACTGCAGGGAAGTGCAGAGCACTGTGACCACCGTCTGTCGAAGTCAAATGCGAACACCTCTGCATGGGCAGCTGAGCTGCTGCTGTCCTGAACCGAGCACTCGAGGGACGGAGCCCTGCTCTCACTGCTGAACAGCCATGGGAGAGTCACGTCCTACTATGACTCAGCCTTATGCTGTTCAGAAAGATGATGTCTTCCTATCCGACCCCAGGGATCTAGAAATGCATTTCTTCCTTTCACTCTAGGAAACCTCAGGCCTGGTTCAAAGGAGAAAAGCGAAAGCTCAGAAATTAGGAATTTAGCAGCCCCAAATGGCACTGCCATCCTGCCACAAGGCAACTGTACGTCCAGGGTGAACAGCCCGAGCACGAGCAGAGGCTGTGAGGACAGGCTGAGGCAGCAGGTCCCTCCGCCCCAGCTCTGCAGGATGGTGAGAACAACAGACCCAAGGCAGACCCATCTTTATTATTAAGTTAATACAGCCTGGGATTTTCCATGCGGCCACTTAGAGTTGGCACACAAAGCCCACTGACACCTCCAGCCCCTGATGCAATCGCCTCACTGGAAGCCCCATGAGAGGCAGAGCTGGGGACGGGTTGGTGGCTGCGGAGCCAAGCGCCGTGCCCTGCAGGAAGCCATTTGTCTGCAAGGCGAGGAAGCAAGGAGGTTCTGGAGACGGCAATCCCATGCAGCTTCTCGCTGGTTTTCCCAGCTACCGATCCAAAAGTGCCTGTGTTTACTTCCAGCCTTCCTCTCTGCTCGGCTGCCAAGCAGCCCTAACGACCGGCAGCCCTAACGACCGGACGCAAAGCGCTCCACCAGGAAACGCTCTGGATCGCAGCAGACAAAAAGCCCACTGCAGAGGGACGCTCCCCACGTTAACCCTGCCCTACCTGGGTCGCAGCAAGGTGGCCAAGGTTACTTGTGGGCAAGTGAGCCCCAGCATCCCAGCCCCGCAGAGCCCTGCTCCACTGGCTCTGCTGCCGGATCTGAGTTTTGCACCGTGGGCTGCTCTGCGATGCCATGCAGTGTCACACCCAGGCGATGCTGAGGAGCCGGCAGGAGGAGGGACATGCTGAGCAACCCAGATACAGCTCTACGTTCAAACCCACATGCAGAGAAGGCAGAGCAGCAAGCTGCTGAGCACCAGGAGTTGTACCAGGCACAGTCCTGGCTTCCCACTAAATGCTGCCAGGACAAGAGGCAGAGCCCTCAGCCAAACTATGAGACTCGGATTCTGCATCGGGGCTCAGAAGACCAGGCCTGGCGCTGCCCCAGCCTCTCCTGTCACCCTGGACATGTCCCATACTGTTTCATCTCCCCACTTCCAGCCTGTGAAGTTACCGCACTGCCAGGTTTTGCTGCGGCACAACCCTGCCATCACTGTGTGCCAGGGCATGGCCACTCCGTGGGTACCCAGCTCACTTGGCAGGGGAGGAGAGGCAGGAAAGCAGGCAACAATGAAAACAAAAATCCATCCAAGCACTTGACGTGCTTGTCCCCAGCTCCACTCCAAGTCCACCTCCATTCAAAGGACAGACGCTCACCTTTTACCACTGCAGAAAGAGAGAAGTCTTGCCATGCCTCAGCCCCTGGCAGTGATGTTTGCAGCATGTGGCCACAGAGCAGGGTGAGCCTGAGAAGCAGCCACTGATAAATAACTCTGCACACAGTAAGATTTGCTCCATCTCCCCTGTATTCAAAGATGCGTTAAAGCAGTTACCAACTGATCCTAAATAAGATATGGCACTGTTACTACCCTGCCTTGCCAGTGCAGCAGCTGATGAGATTTTGCTCCAATTTCTTACCAAGGATCAAACATTGCTTCAAGCAATGCATCCAACAGGCAAACACTGCCTGGGCTCAAGGACACGGACAGAACGGGTCCTCACCATTTGGCTGCCCGTAACACAGGCTGAGCAGAGGCCCCAGCCTCCCTTTTGTCTCTTTGGTTAAATCAAGCTGCTTCTCCCTGCCCTCCCCACACCCCACGAGCAGCTGGACTCCTGGCAGGGCAGAACCCAGCACCCGGTGTGACAGGGATGGGGCTGGCATGGTGCTGGGCTGCAGTGCTGCGTGACACAGTGCTGGGCTGCGTCCGGCGGCTCTCACGCACGCTGGCCTGGGGCCAGGCGGCAGAAAGACGCAACCTTGGGCCAGCTGAGCCCTGCCTTTCCCAGCCATTGAAACGGGACAGGGGCCGAGGCAGGAAGAGCAAGGAGGCAGCTTTTCCCTTTCTTCCTGCAGCAGCTCCCCGCCCTGCCAGGCCTGCCTGGTGCACGCATTCCTCACCCAGTGCCAGGATGGATGTGGAACCTTACCTTACTCATTACCTTACTGAAATAAGAATGATAAGGGTGTCTAAACTAGAATGTATACAAAGAAGCAGTATTTCATTTTTGCAGTGATGCTTTTCCTACCAAGCGGTCCAGCTGCAGAATCCTGAACTGAACCTAAGCTGTTATCTCTCAACACCTAGCTGGAAATTAGTGCAATTTCACAAACAATGGTCAGGGGATGCTTGGGGGGCAGACAGCCGGCCCCAAAGGAGTTACCTGAGAATGAAAAAGCAATGCCAAGACATTGAATGAAGTGCCTTGCAGAGGCCTGCTGGTTTGTGATCAGCCTTTGCTGGCAGCTCCTCAGCACCCCAGCCCCCTGAGCACGACCCCAGGATGGGAGATACCACCTGCACCGCTGCTCCAGGGCAGGGGCTGTGCCCACCTGCCAGACTGGAGACAGACCTGCAAGAAAATGCCAAAGGTTTCACTGGGATTTCAGCTCTCCCAGTCCCGTGCTGCTCAGGAACAGATGTGCAGGAGGACCTGACCTGGGCCCCCCAGAGCCACTCATGTCCCTGTGGCACATGGCATGGGTCTATTGGGACCTTATAACGCTCATTCTCCAGGCCGTGGTTTAGGATTTCACCTGTTAATAAGAACCTCAGGTGCTGTGTGTAGGGGTGGTGGGGGCTGAGAAGGGGCTGGAAACAGTGACACAGTCCCTTCCAGCCACCCGTGGACGTGGGCCCCTGCATCAGCAGCGCACACAACTTGCTGCTCATTCCATATCAGAGAGCAGTGGAAAAGCAGCAGGCAGGACTCCACCAGGCTGGCTTTGTCCCTGGCCAGGGCAGTCCCTGGGAAATCCGGTGCTGCCCCCCAGGGCGGCTGCTGTGTTCGCTCAGGGGAGCGGAAGCGGGTGGGAACGGGGGTCCCGGGAGCGGCAATCGGGGAAGGAAGCAGCAGGGCCGGGATGCTCGCAGATGAGACAGGAAGGGATTACACACATCCCACCGCTCCGAGCCTGCGGCCCCTTCAACAAAGCCATTCCTGCCTCTGTGCGCATGGGCTCTGGGAACTCCACGGATCACTTTCCTTTCCCACTGTCAGCACCTGCTTAGAGGTTACTGCCTATGACCTCCAGGGTAACCCCGTACCGAGGTTTTACTGCCCTGAGAAAGAGATGGGGATGATAAACCAGGGCGAAGATGCCGACCCCTCACCCCCCCGTGATCCTCCGGCCCCAGCCGAGGCGCAGCTCAGCGCCGGGTATTTGCAGCGGAGCCGGGTCCCCTGAGGGCAGCCTGCGTGCACTCTCTCCCATCGAGCTGGAGACCAAGGCAGGAATAATATGAACATATATTTTTAGCAGCAGCAAATTATTTCTCTTACAGAAGGAATATTTCCATGCTGGGCTCTTTCCCTTCCCTTATCACAGATTGTATATTTAGAGCGTGAGAACTCTACCTCTCACAAACAAACGCTGCCAGGCCACCACGCTCAGCAACGGAGCTGCTCCGGCCTCCCCAGCAGGCCCCTTTTTCGGACAAACCCCAGTCTTTGCTCCACAAGTGGGAAATGTCAAAGGGAGAGCCAAGCTTGGGACAAACGTGGACAGGAAAGGGAAAACGCACTCCAGAGAGTTATCAATCAGCGAGTTAGTGAAACTGACTGCACAGAGAGGAGCTGTACGGAACCCAGGGCAGACCCTGAGCCCTGCTGCAGTGACAAGCAGCTCCTCTGGCTCGGCACAGCAGACTTCACTGCTTCCCCCTTAGCTGCAGGTGCAAGTAGGAATCCCATGGGGTGCACGGAACGAGCCGGGACATCCCTGGGGCTGTCTGGCTGCTAAACCACTTCATACTTGCCAGCGGAGACTCTCATCCAGAGAGTACTGCTCATGTCAGAACCGCTAGAACTCCTTTCCACCAAGCATGCAAGTGCCAGGTTAACAGAGAAGTGGTCAGACTGCTGAAGCCTCTTAGTTTCACTCTGCTTTTCTATCTCTCTTGCATGGTAGAAACTGCAGTACTGTGTGCAGTGCTGGGCTCCCCAGCTCCAGGCAGAGCAAACTGCTGCACAGAGCCCAGCACAGGGTGCAGAGATGGTGGGGGCCTGGAGCACCTCCTGATGGGGAAAGGCTGAGAGCCCCGGGGCTGTTCAGCTGCAGGAGGGAAGGGGAGAGGGGATCTGATCAGTGACTGTACGTATTTAATGGGCAGGAGTCAAGTGGATGGGGCCAGGCTCTGCTGAGTGCAGCAACAGGACGGGGGGCAGTGGGCACAAACTGGAGCACAGGAAGCTCCATACAAACATGAAAAAAAGCCTTTGTACTTTAATGGTGGCAGAGCCCTGGAAGAAGTTATCCAGAAAGCTGGTGGAATCTCCTCCTGTGGACGTACTCAGAACACACCTGAACACTTTCCTGAGTAACCCGAGCCTAGAGCAGGAGGACAGATGACCTCCAAAGGTCCCTTCCAACCCTTACAATTCTGTTATTCTGCACACAAGCAAACCCTGACACATTGCTCCATCACCCAGCTCACACTAACCGTCCCACTCCCCATCCAATCTCCTAGCTCCATCACTCTGTCCCATCCCACCACCTTGCTCCAGCACCCACCTCCATCATCCTTGTTCCATCACCCATCTCTGCTGTGCTGCCCCATCCCCCAGCTCCTAGGTGCTGCTCTCCAGCAGGGAACCCACAGCAGGCAGAGCAGCCCAGGCTCACAGCTACAGAGTCCTCTCATTCCTAGAGAGGAGGCTGATTTCACAGGCTGGCCGTGGCAAACATCCCTACAATTTTAACAGTTTTGTCATGGATGAGCTGGGGAGAAAACATTACACATGGTGGTGAGTACAGGGGGAGAAGTGAGAGGCTTGCTGCTGGCTGACGGGGCCCAGAGCGCTCCCCGTGCCATCCCTAACTCAGATTTTACGCATTTCAAACAAAAATGCATCAAATGCTGTATTTCAACATCGAACGTGGGGATTTCACGGCCTGTGTGACTTTCATGACATTGAGATTGATACGGACTCTTAATCATAGGTAACAGTTGTGAGATGAAGCTGTGGGGTGAGGCTTCGGTGTGTCAGAGGCCAGCCCGCATTTTCTGCTCTCAGATTTGCTCTGTTTATTTTCCCCACACCTCTGATGGGCTATCAGCCCTCCCAACGAGAACAGCACGCCAAGCCACCGGGCTCTGCACATCACGGCACTGTGCCTTTTGACCTGCACCAAGCTATCTACAACAGCAGCATGGGAACGGAAACGAATTTGACTGCCTAAATACTTGCAATTTGTGGTCAGAGGCAGCGTCTCATAGCAGCAAGCTGCTTACACACGCGTGAGATCCCACACTGCTAAGTGCACAGACTCTTCAGAGGAGAAGCAGGGGTGCACTGAGGAAGGGTCCTGCAGTGAGCACTCAGTATCCGGGCTCTGGCTGCTGCCACTGCTGCTTTCTGCCCTGCTGGGCCCAGGGTGAGGCGCATCTCGGGGGCACCACGGGCAGCAGGAGGTGGAAACAGGCACGTTGTCTCACACACAAAGTTGGAAGGCTTTATGGTTCCTCACCTGTCAACTGCTCTCAACTGCTTCCCATACTGAGTGCTTCTTAGCTCAATGCATACTTTAAGTTCAGGAGAGGAATGACGTGCCTTGGCCCATTACCATTCCCTTTCTTAATCCTCTTGACCCAACTTCCCACCAATTAGCAGGGATTTTCCCACCCGTGAGTTACACCATCGCAATCAGGAGCAGCTGCAGATGTGTCACATCCAAACTCAGACCCTGACCCTGCGTGTCCTCCACTGCCCATCTGGCCGCCGAGCATCCCACCCTCCTGCAGGCCCAGTGGAGCAGCACAGGGCTCTGGACTGCCCCCCGCATTGCAGTTCTCAAACTTGGTCTCCTACCAGCTGTTTTGTTACTGTTAATGGCACACAGGTGCAGCTGAGAGGTTGTTTAGAGCAGTTTCCAGGCTTGGCAGATGGGCTTGAGCTATGGAAAGGCTCAGATTCCCAATAAAGACCTGGAGCAGGGGAAAAGAAAGCAGAGGCAGCAGAGCTGGGCTGTGCCCTATAAAGAGGAGACCCAGACCATGCTCAGTCATCTCCAAGGGTTAAAACAGGGTCATCCAGAGACCATATGGACTCCTCTCTTGGTTTTCTCTCAGTAATGCCATTGTTGCAAATTGTGGCAGAGGCACAGGAGCACAAGCAAGCAAAGGTGGGCTGGAGCCATTCCCCTGATTGGACTTCATCCTGTGTCCCGACCTCCACCACCATGCAGGACTAGGGCCAGCTATGTGCTCCCCTCACCATGCCCAACACCTGGAGGCATCTCTGCTCTCCTGTTGTGGAAGAGTTCTGATGAGGAAAACCTCCCAGAAGAGTGTGGTGTTACCTCACCCACCCAGTGCCTTTCCAGAGCCGTGGCACTGGGCTGGAGGAGACCGGCAGATCTGCTCTGAAGCTCTCAGTGCATACTGACAGCTGATGAAGACAGGAAGGAAGCTGCCACCTCTGAGCTGGGATCAGCCTTCCCCAGTTACCCCTTCCTCCTCTCCTGGCTGCAGGCAGAGGTTTGCACTGCACCTCTCAGTAGCATCCTCCTGCACTGCCCCGGAGCCTGGGCCAAATTTTGGAAGCCAGCCCCCATCCTTTCCCAAAAAGGCCTCCCCTTGCTTGTGCATGGGCACTGTTGGTGAGCTCTGGGTGCTCACATGAGGCCTGCGTGCACTTATCAGTTAAAGGGCTGCAGTGGGGATCAGGGACAGGTGTGGGGGTGCTCTGGAATCAACATGGAGTGGGAGTGGGTCCCTGGTGCCGCCCCGCAGGAGCACATTGCAGGCGGGAGTGAAACAGCAGAGCAGAGCACAGCACTCTGCCAAGGCTCATTTCTCCCATGCATGGGGCCAAGATTGGTTGCAATGATATCAGCCCCACATGCAGCTCACAGTTGGCTGGTTTCTCCAGGACACAACTTCCCTGGCAGGGAATGAGGCTGAACCCAGAAGCTACACCATGCGAACTGCTACTGATACAAACGAAATCCCATTGAATATTGGAGAGCATTCAACACAGTGTGAAGAGCACAGACCCCCCGGACCAAGCTGGCAGCCAGAGAACAAGCACTGGTGTCTCCCACCCACTCACCAAGAAAAGAAGGAAGGCCATGAGGGGCTCTTCCATGGGAAATCCCACTGCCAAGGAGCCCACGGCATGCGGGGCGGGCAGATGGAGGCTGCTGAGAGTCTGAGGTCAATGAGGGAAATAAAAGCCAGGAAAATTGGAAAGGATTCGCACACATTTCTCACGACCTAGATTTCTGAGAAAAGTGCTGTGGAAAGGAGCAACCAGCTAAAATCCTGTGCTCATCCTGGCAGAGAGGTGATACGGTTTGGGAACTGTGGGCCAGTTGGGAACATGGGCATGGGAGTGCGGCCTGGCGGAGCAGAGCATGCAAACAGCAACCGTGGGACCTCGGCTACTCCTTCCTGCCCACCTTAGTCCTGAAAAATGCTTCAAATAGGGGGAAAAAGCACAAAATAAAAGCCAAAAAAAAAGAAACGAAAGGAGATGCGTGTTTGGGGCAGCATCTGAATTGAAAACACAGACAGTGGGAGTGTGAAAATGAGATTTCCAGACAGACGCCTTCTACTCTGTGTGACCTGATGACTGGCTGCAGGAACAAGCCATCTGATACTGGGAGATGCATGGCCACGCACATCTCTCACTGGGTATTTCCAAAACTGCTTTCTGCTCAGTCCCTGCATGAGGGGACAGTCCATTTCACAGATCTTCCCTTACTGCCTTCTTATTATGCTGCTGCCAACCCAAATACAACCTAGGCCTGGTGGAAGGCAATCTCTGGACACGTGCTATAAGACCCAGCAGGAACAAAGAGTTCACCATAGGGGTCATGCAGAGGTGCAGCAGCAGTCACTGCTAAGAGGCATGCAAGGAAGTGACCTGAAACACAGCAAAACCACTGAGAGGTTAAACCTGAGGGTTGGAGTGAAGACTTCACTCACTCAGCAACAAAAGGACTTCTCCTTAAGCATGCCCATGAGCTGCTGACTCACTTGAGCAGGTTCTAAAATTGTCAAAGAATTGTCAAAAAAACTGCAAAAGGGAGAAGTGTGATCCAGCCTATCGCTGCTGTCTGTGAGCTGCCCAGAGCCCATCACCTGTGCATGGGCACGCTGGGGATGGGGCAGGAGTGGGCTGGGTGCAGCACAGAGTGAGCAGGCTGCGGGGAGCTGCAGTTGGGCTTCCTGAGTGCAGCAGCACAGCTGCGGTGGGACAGCTGCCACAGGAACCATCTGCCTGCACTGCACAGGACAGCAGGAGGAGAGCAGAAAGGATTTCCACAATGAGAGGAGCCAAGGGAGAGCCAGGGACTCCCGTGAGACAGAGCTGAGCCTCATGAGGACCTTCTTGGCACAACCACTGCAGGGCTGGGCGCCCCACAGAGCGTGGGGAGATGGGAAGGAAGGGTCGAGTCCTCTGTGCTGCGAGTCCTCTGTGCTGGGAGCTCAGAAGGGATTGAGACAGAGAAGTGCAGGCAGAAGTGCTAGGAGATAAGTGCTCCAGCCTCCCATGATGTCAGCCTCTGCCACTCAGTCTGCAGGGGGCTGTTCAAGCTTAATTCAACCCGAAGCAAACAGCTGCATTCAGAAGCACCTCTGGATCTGCATGGAACTGGGGATCATTCATACACTGAGCAATAGCTCTGCGTGCAGATGATCTTTCCATGCTTGGTGTCTGTTGTTTCACCTGTCCCATGATGGCAGCAGTTTGACAGATGAATTTAAGGGCCATATCCAGTAGTTTCACTGCGGGGTCTCCCTGCTGCACTGCTCGATCCTCCACTTTCATGCAAGTTAGCAAAATCCCATGCAGCCCTCAGCACGGGGAAGGCCACCAAGGGACTATTCTCTTTCTTAAAGGATGAGAAACTCATTACCACCACAGATGGCCTGGCTCTTCCAGGCTTCTTGCCTAAAATGCGAGTCCAGCAAAGGCCGCAGACTTTACAAGCTTACTGCTACGTAGTTTATGAGGTCACACACAACCTTCACGGTGGAGGCATTATTAATACAGAGGACTACATTCACGGCCGGTGCCTGCCTGCTGCAAAGCAGGGGTTGCCCCACGGCTGAGCTTCAGCCCATGTGCTGGTATTTGGATCCCGTCCACCAGTGTTAGCAGCTGGGCTCCAAGGAGGGGCTGAGGGCAGCTCAGATGTCACCTCCCTGCTCCAACACCCACCCACGGGCTGTGGCAGTGTGCCAAAGGGCCTCTGCACCCCAGCTCCTGGCCAGCACGGCCACCACGTCTGTGCTTCCCCACAGGAGCTGAGACCAAGCTGTTAAGGGCAGCCCATGGCAGAGCAAAGCGCTCCCTTCTAACCACAGAGCCCAGCACTGTGCTTCTCTCCTCCATCACCTCGCATTCACATGGCACTCATTTAAGCAGAAGCAAAACTGAAGATTAAGGAGAGCCAGCTGAGAAGGCGAGGACTGGCTGACACATCTGGGAGAGGGAGCAGAGCCTGCGCTGGCTGGAAAGTCCCCCGCACACAAAGGGGGACGGGTGTCTGCGGGGCTCCCCCCAGTGCTCAGGAAGAAGGAACAACAACAGGAAGAGAACTCGCTCAGACCAAAGATAAACAAAACAGCTAGACAGTGAAGCCAGAAGTTGCTAATTAACCTCAAATTGCTTTGGAAAGGACTGTGAGTGGAGTATTCCCTTCTGAAGAGTGAGCAGACGAAGCGGTCCCAAGACAGCTGCTGCTGCTGCAGCTCCACTGCGCGGCCCCAGCCAGGTTCCTGCTGCGGTCTGGCTGTCCTAGGTGTGAAAGCAGAAGCAAGCAACCTGGAAAGGAATCACACTTTGCTCTTCACTCTAAGCCTAAATCTTGCTTTGGTTCAACAGCAGTGGGCTCCTGCAGAAACTGTGCAGAGCAAGGAGGGTGCATGCAAGCAAAGCCTGGAACTGCAAAGTACCCAGAGCAAACCTGTGCTGCAGCATCGTGGAACCTAGCAGCAATACAGCTCGTAAATAAAGCCCCTGCCCTTGCTGAGTGCATTTGGCATGCCGTATGATAAGGAGATTTACAGGAGGGGGCTGAGGCACAGCTCCCTTAGGCAAATAAATAAATGAGAGAGAAAAATTAAACTGATTGCTCAAACCCAAGGGCCAGTCAGGAACAATCTGGGCTCCTCAGAGCAGGAAATGACACTCAACTGAGCATCTGTGTGCATGTCAGGACGGATTAGGAGCCTGTCAGGAACTCGACATCAGCTTTACAAGATGATGATGTGAGAGAGGGCTGCGGGGGCTCTGGACACCAGAAGCATGAGTAGCAGCACTGCAGCCCCGCAGCATCTCAGAGCAGCCACTCTCTTGCAATGCACTACTTTGTCTCCCTCTCCTTTGAACAGCCTCAAAAAATGACACCTGGCTGAGATGCAGAACTGAGAAATGGAGTTGTTAGCAAGGGCAGAATGCAGCGGGATTCAACACCCCACTCTGCCCATACGGTGCTTGAAGGGTGCAGGGCAATTCCAGGCCTGCATTAGTGAAAGAGAGGTTTTGACATCAGTTTGAAAGGACGTAAGCCTGATCTGTCTAACACATCCAGGTGGCCTAGATGTGCAAAAGTCAATATTCTGCATTGTCTCAACATTTTTGCTTAGAAAAGGCTGTGAATAAAGCCTTCATGCAGATGGGTAGCTCAGCCCTCAGATTTCACCTTGCACACACGGTGGGCTGATAACACTTTCACATCCATAAACACTGCCATGAGACACCCTGTGCTGCAACCACATGGGCTCCTGCACGGAATCTCCTGCACGGAACAGGCAGGAGCAATGGCAGGAGGCAGCTCAGCTCAGGCCACACGTTTGGTCACAAAGCTCACCAGCACACCACTACCATGGAGTGCCTGCACCTTTCTGCTCTACATTTGCTTTGCAGTTCCCAGCACTTGTGGTGGGGGCTGAATTCCACCTGCAAAATGACTGCAGCTTTTTTAACTGCTGATTTTCTTTGAAGGAAGAAGGAGCCTTAGAAAGTTAAATCCAGCTGCTTTCCACTGCTGCAGTCTCACGGCACGGTGTGTCACAGATGCTGCTCTTCTGTTGCGGGCTGTTTTTGGGTGGATTTCCTGGAAACTCCCAAGTTCTTGTCTCTTAACATATCTTGAGGGCAAGTAAACCCACATAATGGTAACAGCCTAATGCTTTCAGCTTCTGGGCTTAAGTCCTGCTGGCCGAGCCCTCCTCTGCTCACAGTCGAGCCGTGCAGCAGAAGCATCAGAACCCTCCATAAAACAGCACTCGGGCTCTGAGCTGCAGCAAACCCTGAAGAGATGTGATGAACTCACAGGTCGTTTGTTTTATCACAGACTGAAATCTCCCTCAACAAACGCTTTTTTTTCTGAAACGAGGAAGAAAACAAGAACTCGTTTCAGTTTGTATTTCATCTCAGGCACCTTAAGCTCCTTGCCGAGTTGAAGGTTCCTCACAGCACCAGGCAGATCACAGAGGGGATCACAAAGGCTGGTAGACTGAGATGGATCTGCAGCTCGCTTACATCCCCAGGTGCCCCTCAGGACTGCTGAAAGAGGCCCTGGAGGGGGCCATGTCCCTACCAGGAGCTTACACCAGCTGCCCAGTTGTCAGGAGTTCAAGGTTAGGAATGTCCACTGGGACCAGATCTGCCACTCAGTGTTTAAAGCAGTTTCTGTGCTGATTTCAGAAGGACCTGACACGGGTCCCAAGAAACAGTTCCTGTCAGCACTCACAGTCCTTTTCTGCACTAAAATCGATCTACCTGTCAGTCCCAGAGGGACCACAGGGATCCCCAGAGGCCCCTTCCAATCTCAGTTATTGTAGGAATCCACGCCATGTTTCTCTTTTTTTGTGGCTATACGCTTTGGGGGACAAACCCACCAACTTCGGCAGCAGCAAAACAGTTCTCCATCTCGATGGGGCTGAAGTGCTGTAGGGGTGGGATGCTCTGCTGGGATGGCTGGCAGGCTACAAAGTCTGTGGAGGAGATGTGCAACTGGCTGTCCCACCCGTGGAACAAGACTTGGGCACTTTTGGTGGCCACCGAGCTGTCAGCACAACTTATATACAAACATGACTGAACGCCAGAACCATTCTCATTTATATAATAGAAACAGATTTTAAGCCCATCAGATTCTAAATGCTCTAAAGACATTGTGGAAGCTTTCTGCAATAAACATTCACCACAAAACACCCACATCCTATGCCAACTTCCCCTTCCCACTGAGGAGATGGCACCCATAAACCATTCTCAGTAACTGAGTCGCAGGCACATGATTTTAAGGATTTATTGTGATAGGTTTCTAAAAATTCCCCATCCCTTTCTCATGGGATGTACCACAGCACTGGTGAAACATGATCCAACATTTTATAATCTCGCAATTAAAAAAAAAGTGCTAACTGACTGATAAGAAAGGATCGCAGCATCTGTCATGCAGCAGTAATTGATTGTGCAATCCATGGATGAAGGCTGGGCACGAGGATTTGGGTATTTGACAGCTACGGAAGAGAGCAATCTGGATGGGAACAGTCCCACGTGCTGAGAGAATTCTCACGACTAAGCAAGGATGGGAAATAGACCCAGTGCAACACACAACTGTGATTGCTGCTTTTATTGCTAAATTCTACTAAGAAAAAGAACTCAGAAATTACAGCAAACAAACAAAGCAAGCAAACAACCGTTGTCTAAGAAAAATCAAAACCTCGTGATAAACTGAGATAAGAAATGGTGGAAAAGTTGTTTTGTTGCTGTTGATGAGGGCCCACATGTGCTAAACTGCAAGAAAAACAAGTGCCTCCCCCTCAGATTGAAGAAAATGTTTCTTTTCAATTGGAGAAAGAAAAACATGAAGCGGCTGAACTGCATCCCTGAGATTGTGCAATTTACTTTGCATATTTGGCAGCAAAAGTAGAAGAAGCAGTTTATAATCCAGGGTTTTCAGGCAAATGACAGGTTCTCGGTTCTCCTAGGAGCAGTTCATTTTGGTATGCTTTTTTAATTAACACTCTAATTGTGTTAGAACTAAAGGAACATCAGCAACTTAAAAATCATACAGCTGCTTGAGCACTCGTAGTGATTAGTGCCACGGCCATGACTGCAATTGAAGCAGCGAGCCTGTTCCTCCCTATCCATTTTGAGATGTATACGTACAATCAAAGCATTTTCTAGCAGTGATTTTCTCTGCATGTTTGCTGTGCAGCTCCCCAGGTCGTGCCCTTCATGCAGCAGAGGAGCAAAGACTCACAGAGAGATCCAAGAGCTGTGGCTGTGTAAGCAGTGCACACAGGGGTTTGCCCTTCTGTAAGCATCTCACTATAAAGATACAAACTGCTGTACGTTTCTCTGCTTTTACATGTTGATCTGAACAGGTGGGCGCCCACCGAGGCGAGAGCTGCGCACACAACGATCTGCAAGCTCTTTTTTTTCACTCCAACAGTTGGTTCTGTATCTTAAGACACTGATCAGCTGATGTGAAACACACCTGGAGAGAGCGAGAAGGGCACGATGTGCCTGCAGGAACTGCCCCAAACCGCAGAGAATCCTCTGATGGCAGTCCTGTCTCGGAAGGGAGCCCAACCGCGCAGATCCCCAGGCAGCTATCACGGTAGCAGAGGGAACCAACAGCGCTGCTGCCTCCAAAAAGGAAGGAAAAGAACACCAGGGAAGTGAAACTGTGACAATTCATTGGGTTCTACTGACTGAGTCCTATGACTGGGCACAGTCCCGTCACATGAAAGGTGTGGGAAAATGCTGAAGACTTGGTTACACTTGTATTTCTAGCTTCAGAAATAGCCTGAGAACCACACCACAACCACAGCTGTGGCAGCTCGCAGCACGGCTGCCCATTCCAGCCCAGCTGAGTGGGCACTGGCCCTCCCTGCACCCAGGCAGGGCAGGAAAACTAGAATCTCTTTGATAGATGGATGTCCTCCAGACTGTGGTGTGCACAGCTCCTCCTGCTTGTGCTAAGCAGCCCGGGCCTCAAAGGGCTGCAGGCCTGGGGCACCACTGGGGCTGCTCCTTCTCAACTGCCTCTGCACGCGACAACAGCTTGTTGCTCTCCTTGGCTGCTCTCCACTGCGTCTGACAGCAGAAGCCCAGGTCCTGCAGCTGTGCAGGGCACGCAGTGCTGGTGGCACAGGCACTTAGATGCAGGGCAGCAAGGCGCTCACTGTGCATCCTCCTTGAGGTCTCAGCCCCATCTGTGAGCTCTGAGAGCTCCACGCTCCTGCAGCCACGCAGACAGCTTTGCTCAGATGCTCGTGTGCTCACAGCAGGCCCTGGGCACAGCCCTGCTCAGCTACCTGCCCCACACTCCAACTTCCCACTCCCCTCCTTGCCCCTCGCAAGTTAATTCAAAGCAGAGCAAGGAGCAGCAGGCAGCACCATCACTGCCATGGGGGGAAGCCAGCTGTGCAGGGGGCCGAGGCAGGCAGGGCCACATCCTGCTGCCCCAGGAGCAGCTGCCAGCCATCGGCAGGGGCTGTGCTGGGCAGGGGAGGACAGCACGGCTCCTGAAGGCCAAATGGGTGCCTTCCTCTGCCCAGCCAAACCCCGGGGGATGGAGTGCAGCTTGGAGGCAGAGCGTGTGGGGGGACTTCAACACCTCTGTTTTGTAACGGTGCCCCACTTGGCACTGACACCTACAGGGAACCGAAAGTGGATGGGGACTTAAGGCAGCAGAAGCATCCATAAATGGGTGAAAAGATTCAAGACAAAATATAAAAGTGAGAAATAATGCACAGCTGTACCATCACGTTCATTGTGCCCAGGCACCTGCAGCACAGCCTACTTTCTCAGGGTTATGGTAGGGTCACACTCAGCATCCCCAACATTCTTCTATGACAGCAAAGTAACAAGGAAAAAGGGGATGCTGGGGAAGTAACAGCTGTGCCCCAAGGTTACGCTGCTCTCTGCAGGCACACGTCCATGTCAGCCCTCGTCCCTTTTCTTGTCAGCTCGGGGTGTTGCACCCAGCCCTGCACGCACTGTGCCCAAGTATATGCTGACACAGTTATTTGTTGGCTGATGCGGTAAACCAAGCCTGTGAACTCCTTTGTGCTGCATGTAACCCTGCAAGAAGACAAATCATTTGCGTTCCATGTCTTTTTTTTTATTATTATATTAAATTTTTTCCCCAGAATTTTTTGCACGCATTACGTCACTAAACATAGTTTGCCCTCGTTCCATTGCTTCAGCTGTCCGGTGGCAGTGAGCATATGCTAATCAAACACCATTTTCCAAGCTGCATTTCTAAAAGACACTTTGAAAAATAAGAGTCTTTAAAAGCTCCAAAAAAGGAAACAGCATTTCCTCTTCAGCACAGCACAGTAATAACAGAAACGTCTGCTGCTACAGTGGAGCTGAGGAGCACGGGCAGCCCTGATGCTACCCAGGAGCCCAAACAACAGCTGAGCTGGAAATGCTCAGCAAGCAGCAGGCTCTCATCTGGTCTCAGACTGCACATGCTTGTGGCCAAGTCCAGGTATTTGTAAACCACATTTAGAAGTGGCAGAGCAGACAGCATTAAGCACAATAAGCACGGTAATGGACAGGTTTGCAGCTCCAGGCTGGCTGCAGGTCGGGGCGCCCCAGGGGTCAGAGTCCTTTCTTGCCCTCTGTCTGAGGAAAGTGCACGAGGAAGGGCGCACGTACGATACAGCAAAAAATGCAACAGCCCTGAAAGAAGAATCTCTGGCACAGACCCCCAGGGATGGAGCAGCCAGGGGTCGGCAAGCAGAGATCCCTGCGGCGTTGTGCTGCTTTAGGCTCCATCCTGCTGCTGTTCATGGCAGTGACAAAGGATGGGTGGCTTGGAGAGGGCACCGAGGTCCTTCCCAGACCGGCCGCCTCTCCCCCCCCCAAAAGCTGTGGGCTCCTGGAGCTCAGGAGCTGGATTCTGTATGTTTTCCATCTCTTTGCAGTGCACATGCAGGGAACCCTCCTCCTGCTCCCAATGCAGCTCTGCAGTTTAGGGGTCCCCTCATCCTTCCTTCTTCATTTCTGGATCTTGTTTTCCCTAGACAGCCAAGCTCTGATCTAATCACTGCATGATGTTTAACACATACAAAATGAGGAAGGATGATGAGCAGTGGGTAACTCTTTTTCCAGTGATCTCATCACTGTGGTTAAAAAGGGGAACTCAGATAAGCTTTGTGGTCTAATACATAGAAATACCTACATTCCTCAGAAACAGTTTCAAAATCTGTGTGCAGTGGTGCACATAATTTACACAAACAGATGCCACGACGTGTTGCTCAAATCAGGTCTCTGCATTCAATTCTCTGCTCATCTAGATGTCTGTTCATTCGTGTATTCAAATTCCTACCGCATGTTTGCACTTGTTATGGTAACTACATGCAGGAATCAGGCACACCTTGTTTGCACATTTTTACCCAGACAGTTGCATACTTGGCACGACAGGGCAGCCCAGACAGTATATTTATGAATGAATAAAGTCACAGACTCCTGGGGAGAGCACAGAGAAGCAGCAGCTCTGCTTTCTATTACTTCACACTGAAAATGGGAAGGACTGACATCTGCCCACTTTGCCTCAGCACACACTGCTCAGCCTTTGCCCTTAAAGAAGCCAAAGGTGCTCCCAGCACCTGGCAGCTGCCAGAACACAGCGCTGCAGTGCAGGAATCAACTGGGGAACCATCTGCATGCACTGATTGAACTGGCCCCATTTATACTGTCTTCACAAGCCTTGAAACTAGTCGCTGCCATAATTGTTTCTGTGCCTTTACCTCCTTCCAACAGGCTGCTACTTTCCTTTACCCAATGATGCTGCTCAGAGTCACTCACTGATATTCCAGATCATTTAATTTCAAAACCAATTGTATGTAATTAGAGGAAGTTCTATAACCATTGCCCTTGTTGGGTGCAGAGGAATGGTCTGCAATTCATCTCTATTGATGGTGCCTCTGAAGAGGCTCTGAAGGACTTCCTAAGGGGAAGAATGCTTCATCACAGACAACTTTGCCTCTTTTTCTCCCTCTTCTAATCCAGAGAAGATGCTGTCATGGTTTTATGAACACATGACCTTCAGTTGTGAGCGTAGGCGAATTCAGAGTTTACTTCCAGCTTCACATCAGATTGGAGGCTTGCGACATTTCAGTTAACCGCTGGTGAAACTTCCCGTGGTGATGCAGCAACCGTGGCTGAAGAGCTGCAGGTGAGAGAGGATGAGTGCAGGCTGTGTTTCAGCTCAGTGGAAACCAGGGACCCATTCACTGTCCCACTAAGGGCAGCAGCAAATCTGATGTGACTTCAGAGAGAGCGGGACTCTCCACAAAATACTTCTATCAACCCAGACCCGGCTCGCCCTATTTCCTAAACACTCCCGCTGAGTTCACCTCAATTCCCCCAAGTCTCAGTGCCAGTAGGAATGCTGGGCCAAACGCTGCGGAATCCAAACCCAATGAATTCAGTGCATGGACCTTCTGTAAAGGTGAGCATCCACATGAGCCGGGTTTTCAGAAGCACCCAGGAAAGCTTTATGATCCAGGGAGAGCTGGGCTAAACCTGCCGTCCTGCAGCTTGTTGCCCTGCCACATCTCTTCCAAATGAGTGGATTGATTTGGGCAAGTGCAATGGCAGAGCTGAGGTGCGTTGCTGCAGTGGCAGTGGCTTCCATCTCCTCACCTGCAGAAGAGCAGCACTGTCAGAGCAGCTTTGCTGGAAGGTGCAAAGCTGCAGGCAGCAGGTTTCTGGGCAGCAGCTTCTTCCTCAGCACCAGCATCCCTGTCTGAAAGCTCTGCGTAATGCAGCCGAGTCTCAATTCTGAATTCTCTGGGTGTGCCGGCAATTTTACCACTTGGGATGGTGTCTGAGGATGTCTGAGGATTATTTAACTCAGATGATCAAATACATCTCACAGAGTATTTTCCTTCATTCCCCATGTGAATCCTCTTGCTTTGCAATTTGGCAATCGCCAGCAGACAACTTCTGGGAAAAAGATTTTAAGTCTGAAGTTAAAAAACAAGGTAATTTGGATTAGCACTGAAATCAGAGCTTTGCAATCTAGCAGATATTTATTTCACCCTATTTTCATATTAGCACAGCAGCAAGCTCTGCTACAGAGCCGTCCCTGAGTTGTGCTGTAAGAGCTTAAGCCCAACACTTGCACATGTAGGCCATGGAATCTGATTCTGCTACGTACAACAGCATTGCTGTCACATGCCTTAGCCTGCATGCTGATTTTTTTCTGAATGATTTGCAGTCCTCTTTCCTATTTTGATAAAAGAAAGTTACATTCAAAAGTAAAGGCTTATCATTTCTGGTGATCTAAACAGATGTGACTCGACAAAGGGGGCCATTGTAGGGCCATGTTAGTGCTTTATTTTTAACGATGAAGGCTTTGGTTGTTTGTTATGGTGAGAAATAGTTTCCCCTCCAGATAGCCCCTTGAGAAATTCATGAGAGAAAATCCAGACTGTGAAAAGTATGGCTTGTCAGGAATTTGAAACAACATGACAGGGGAGGCAAACCATCATGAAAATCCTATTACAGCAGCGCCCACAAGCACCTCCAGTCCCGGTGCGTCGCCCCAGCCCCAGGTGAGCTGTGTGCACACGAACGCCCGCTGCCATCAGAAGCCGCCCTCAGTCCCTGCGTGGGCTGCAGCTGGGGCACAGGGTCCTGCCGTGCAGCACACCTGGGAACGGCAGTTTCCAGCCAAAGACAAAGCGCATGAGGGAGCGAAGCCATAGGTCAAGGTGAGGAGGAAAGAACTGGCAAGGAGAAAGCTTGCAGTTTCACAATTCTAGCTAATCAGGCACAGACACAGATGCGAGCCTCCCGTGAACACTTAAGAGAAGTTTACATTTCAGCTGGGTTTCACAGCTGCGCTGCAATCGCCTCGCATGCAAAGCTGATTTCTCCAGGGTGCAGCTCCAGAGAGGGGTAAGCGATGCAGTGCTTCAGTTTCGGAGCAGAGCTCCAGTTTCAGAGATGTTTTCAGTTTTTTTCCCCTTCCTCCCAGGCATGTTTCCATGCACATGTTAAAGTGCTCTGCTATACTGTCATTGAAATATAGCTCAGTAAGTTTCAGTTCTCATTTAAGACTTCATTTTTTAAGGTAGCAGCATAGCTTGGGTTCATGTCAGAACAGTTTTACGGCCTCCAGCCGTAAATCTAAAAATACCAGCTTTTCAGAAAGGAGATGTGAGATGCCAAGAGATTTCACACACGCACAATTGGGAGATTGGGCTTCAAGTTCAGCTTGCATTTTTTCCATGGTTACCTAATGCTGGATGCGGCCGTTTAATCCGAATCACTTCTAGGTTCTCCTCCAGTGCTCTCTACAGAGCATGGTCTCAGCATCACTCAGCAGAGCACACGTTTCCTTTCCTGCTGAAGGAAGCGATTACAACTGCGCGCTGCCAGCACACTGCATTCCAAGCTCTGGCTTTTGCACAGCTCTTTCCAAGAGCTGACCCGTGGGCACAGCTACTGCTCTTCTCCAGTAGAGACGACCTCGACGCACAGCAATGGAGATGAGTGTCAGCACAAGGAGTGCACAAAACAGCATGCAGGAAATGGGTCAATTATCCAGCCCTGACTTTTAGCAGGAACTGTACAAAGGGATCTTTATAAAGGAGATGATAGCTGGAAAGGAAGGAGAGAGGCGAAGATCGGGGGAAACGAACGGCACTGTGAAGCGTGATCGAATATTTATGGCCATCCTTGGAGAGGTTGTTCCTAGTCCAGCTTAGGACTGGTGATTATTCTAGTAATAATTATTCAGAAAAGCTTGCTAAAATAAGCAGAAGGTAGCTGATGCAAAAAAAGCAATGCTAAATCACAGCAAGCAGTATTGTCAGAAGATTCCCTTAGGGGAAGAACGTCCAGGGACACCTCATTGCATCCGTCCAGTACTTATAAGGAATGGGTAAACAGGAGGGAGAGTGACTTGTTATGCAGTCTGATAATCACAGGTCAAAGAGGAATGACTTTAAACTAAAGGAGAGGAGATTCAGGTTGGATGTTGGGAAGAAACTCTTTCCTCAGAGGGCGGAGAGGCCCCAGCACTGCTGCCCAGAGCTGTGGGTGCCCATCCCTGGAGGTGCCCAAAGCCAAGGAGGGGCCCTGGGCAAACTGAGCTGGGAGGCAGCCAGTCTATGGCAGGGCTGGGGGCTGTAAGGGCCCCTCAACCCAACCATACCGTGAGTCTGTGGTACCGTGTGATCAGAACCTGCATCCTTCCCAGCTGTCCCTCGTACTCAGCCCTGTACCACAGGATAAGGAGCAGCAGCGGTGTGCTCATCACCTGAGCAACAGCTTGACCTGCGGGCCAATGGCAACCAAAGAATGGGATGCTCAGAGTCCACCAAACTTCAGCGGAATAATTTAAACTGGAGCAAAATGTGTCAAAACAGTAAGAAATGGATGGAGAGGAGGCTGCCAAACCTCCACAGCCAGCAAAGACAGCCTGGCCTCACGCAGAGAGGCCCGAATTACACTGCTGCTTGTCTAAAAAGTTATCAGACAATATCCACTGAAAAATTCCTTTTTCTGTCCGATATTGTAAACACAAGTTCAGCACAGGAGACTCCATGGGATAAGATGGTTTTGATGACTTCCAGCAACTTACACAGTACACAGAGCTGCTTTCCAAGCAGGCTATTATCACCGCGCAGGCAGCTCATTTATTTGCCGAGAATTCTAATTTAAAAAACTAATCAGTCAAGATTTATTGCCCTCTGATAAGGCACAGGAGGGCACCGCTAAGGTTCTGGCTCCTGCCACTTGTCAGGCCTCTTGGCTAGTGGTTAACATCAAGCCAACACCACGGCACGGCTCTGACACATCCCCTCTGGCCCTGGTGTGTCCTGGGCTGTCTCTGGGAAGTGGGGCTTTGCCACGATGCTCCCACAGGCCACTTAATTGTCTCACTGCCTCAGTTCACCCAGGAGCAAAACTGGGAGCTGTCAGCCACTGTTCATAAGCTTGCAAAGGCGGCTGCCTGCAGAAGTGCTGAGAACTGCCTGAGTCCTTACGGAATGCAGCACCAGGTGTGCCCTGAGCACCTGAAGCTGCTGGACAAAGGGGAGGTGAGGACAGATGTGCATCCAGCCCAAAGCTGCTCTTTTCCCGTCCAGGTGCCACTGTGGGCCCAGGCTCAGCCCCGATCCCTGCTGGGTGAGCAGACACAGAGGCTCCCCCGCCACCCCCCCATTGCTCCCGGCTTCCCAAAGCGCTGAGATTATCATTGGCAGATGTACCTTCCCCAGGGCTCCAAAAGCTCTGTCAGCAAGCAGAAAGCAACTGGAAGGGGGAAAAAAGAAGAAAAGAATGCCTGTATTTGAAATATGCTTTGTTTTCTTTTAAAAAATCCAGGATCCCGTCCAGTTTGAAAGTGGAGGCAAGCACTGAAACAAGCTCTTTGTTTTTTGCATTAGTTCGAGAAGAAAACACATTTTTTCCCCCCCCTCAAATATTCCTCTGAGGTTTGAATATGCCTCTGGCCCCCACGTTGGGCATGCGGGGAGCACAATCACAGGTAGTGCTCCCAGACCTCTGGCATCATCAGAGCAGCCTCCAACCCCACAGCCCCCTTGACCCACAGGCAGGGCACTGGGCACCACATGCAGGGGCACTTCGCCTCACACAGCAACACTGCCATCTGCACACCACCCAGGGCTGCTCTGCCCAGAGCAGAAAGATGCTGTCGGAGCCCCGTCTGCTCTCCAGACCTGCATTCAGCGCAGGGGCTGCACCCAGCACCCAACAGGCAGTGCTGGCACTGGCTGGAGGCATGGCTGTGCTCCCTGTTTTCTCCTGGCAGCACTAAACACATAAGCTGCACCGTTGGCCACTGAGTGCCAAGTGCTTCGGGTGTGGAGATGTTTGTCGTGGAGAGCTCTAGTTTTTTTTTTGCTTAGAAGCTAACAGCCACCTTCCCCGTGTCCTTTGGGTTGAGATTTGTCATGCCTGTTCTTAACCCAGTGGAGAATTTCTTCTGGAAAGTTCAATAGTATAAGTAGCAGCAATTATTCATCTGGCTTTCATCGTGGAAGATAGCAAATGTTTGCACGATGCTGCAGTCTGTGAAGGAAAGAGCTCCTGCCCCACAGCACTGGGGGTCCTCCAGCACGACCCACACTCAGAGTTGGAGGCTCAGTTCTTCAGGAGTGAACTGGGCAGCAATTCCCACAGCTAGACACTGACAAACACCCCGCCGAGCAAAAGCATTTCATGCAGTCCCATACGGCTGGTTTTCAGAGAGCTGAGCATGAAAACGTGATGTTTATCACTGGTTAATTAAGACATTTTCCAGATGCATCCCGTGTGCATCTGTAAAGTCTGAAACCTGCTTATAAAAACAATGTGACCTAAACCTTCAGACTTGAGGAGGACAGTGCTCAGTGAGACACTCATCTCTGCGACTGCACAAGGAAACACAACGTGCAGACAGGGATGGAACAAGGCGGAATGCTTCTAAACTCCAAGATGGGAGACTGGAGTTAGATGTGAGAAGGAGACCTTTTACTAAGAGAGCGGTGAGGCTCTGCAGGGGCATCACTGTCCCTTCCAACCACACCACGCTGTGGTTCTATGACCACATCACCTCCCGTCTCCACACTGAGTGCTGCCAGGAGCACCCACTCCCTGGCACTTACCCATGCCCATCCTCAAACTGGTTGAGTGAAAAAGAAATGAAAACTTTGCTCCTAATTAAAAAAAAAAAAAAGTTAGGAATCCAAACCCATGCAATCCAGTGAGACATTATGACAACCTTTCAATGCCCGGTGTGCCAAGGCAGTGTCTCACTCTGTCCCATCCACGTCCCACACACGATATGCCATGAGCCCACTGCACAGACCACCTTGAGCTGAAGCAGAAGGGGGTTTCATCAGCTGCTATGGAAAGCACAGCTTAAACACCCTAATTTTGTTTAGTTTAAATCTTAACCATAATATTTGTATTAATGCTATTTATTATAATTTATTTTCACTTAAAAGTGCACATCACAGAAAACATCTTTCATGCAGAGAGATGGCAGTGGGTTGGTACACTGACACCAGGAACAGCGATTTGCTCCTGTACCAAGGGAATAAAAAATGCACTTAAACACATAGAGGAGGAACGGTCCTCCACACGAGTACAACAAAACAATGGAAATGGGCAATTTGGGGCAGAGGTCCTTCCCAGGTGCTGGCTGTGCTCAGCCACACAGCTGCTCCCTGCGCCGTGCTGCAGTGGCTGCACGTTCCTGCCACAAACATATTCCTGCCTTGAAATAAAATGGCTCTTGTCTCACAAAGCAGAAAAAATAGAGAGAAATGCCAGTATCTCTTAATAGTGAATGCTTACTGCTTGCAAGGGTTCTGTCATCCCTACTTGTAGCTCACAGAGAGGAAAGCAGGAGATCCTTCCAGCAGCAGGAAAAACACGGCACAGTTAGGGGAAATGCTCTTACACAGCTCAGGTAAAGAATGGGAAATGGCCAATGTGGGGTAGGGTGGTCCTTTTCAAAAGCAAATATAAACTCATTGTAAGGAGGCAAATTCCACTTTGTGTCCTCTTATGCCAAGCTCCCACCGCCTCGCTGCTCCTCCCTACAGCCAGCACCTGGCCTCCAGCTGCCACGGACACAGCTCCATGCACTGAGCAACGCCAGACATGCAGTGGGGAAAAGAGTGTGGCTGGAAGGGACGGAGTGTGCAGGCTGGGCTGAGCTGCAGCATCAGGGCAGAGCACTGCTGTGACAGCTTCACCTCGGCTTCTCCAGCTTTGTATGCTGAAGAAAGTCTCCAGGTTACCAAAGCTAAGTAAGGAATGCTTTTAAAACATTGTTACGCTTGTTCCACAGCAGCATCGTAAGAAAAGAAAGAGCACGGAGTAAACGGAACTGGAAAATCGTGTTGGCAAAGGAAAACGTGAGCATTTAATAACTAAAAATGCATGTCCACATGCTGCAGGGGAGCAGTTCAGCCTGGTGGTCAGCAGCACAGCCGTGTGCAGGAGGCTGAGGGCAAGCAGCCCAGGCCTGCAGGGATGGTCCCCATACCCAGACACGGCCCGGAGTTTGAACTCTGAGCTCCGGGTGGTTCTTTGTATGCCGCACACGGCAGCGTCCTGCACGACATCACCAGGAGAGACGCCAGCACTGCTGCAGTGCAGTGATCAGGCACGGGCAGAGCCAGCTTGGGAACACCTGCCTTGTGCAATCTCTGCAGAGATAACATCTCTCAGCTCACTCTCAGTACCGTCCTGGAAATGTTCACGCAGAGCCATTCTCAGCACACACACACACGCTCCATCACCATGTTTAAGGCACCACGAGGGGCTGAGGGAGATCAGAGCGGCTCACGCTGCGGCCCATCCCTGCCACCCCCAGCACGCTCTCCCTCTCTGCCCTTGGGCCCTACTTTCCCCATCCCCTTCCCGTGGGCTCCTCCCACCCGCCCGCTGCCTGCCCTGGGAAGCAGAAGCTGCCCCACAGACCGGACGAGCCCTGCAGCACGGCGCCCTGCCCGGTCCCCTTGCACTCTCCCTTCTGTCCCCATATTTCTGTATCTACAAAATTAATTCTGTGGGGTAGGGTGGGTTCTCTTTTTGCCCCGTGTTTGTACTGCACTTACCGTATCACTACCACAATGCTAGCAGCAGCGTTACTCAAGAAAGCAGTACCAACCCATCACATTTGACACCAGAAGACACAGCAGGCTGATTAAGTTGGTTTCTCGTGGCCTCCCTAAGGACAACATCAGAAAGAAAGCAAACGGGACTCAGAGATACACCTGAGCCCCACTGGCCTAAAGGAAGATCAGCAATACGCAATGGCCACTGAGCCACAACGTTCCCAGCCTGGCTGCAGGCAAACCAAAGATTTCATAGCACTTAGAAGAAGCCAAAGCTACTCTCTCTCCTCAATGGAGGTCACCACATTTTTCACTTTTCCTCTCTGTTTTTCACTGCTTAGCGTTAACTGCTGGGACAGCTTTTCAGAGATAACTCTCACAAGCAGAGCAGAATGAAGTGCACCGTGTGTGAGAGGAAACAAAACGGACAGTTAACTCTCTAGATAAAAGAGGGATGCTTTGATTGGAGTGGCCTTTCTATAGATCATGTCCAAACCACATCAAATACGAACAAATACCGAGCGCAGGAAATTAAAGTTGGAGAGTTAAAAATACGAATAAATCAAGGAATTCTCATGCTTAAATTTGTCCTCTGACTCCCAAGGTCTCCTTTCGTGAGCCACTTTCCTAACACAAACACAAAGTCAGTCTGTCTGCCACAGCTGGCTCTGTTCTCACCTCCGCATGCCCGCATGGCTCTGCCTTCTACCTCCCTGCCTGCTGGGATGTGTGGGTGCTTCTTCCCCAGTCACAACGGACCCAACCAGTGCTATTCCACAGGGTTTGGCTCACTGGTTGCTTTGCTTCATCTTGCAGGGGTTTGGGGTGAACGACGCCTCTCGCATCTCTGTGGGCATCTCAGCATCCTCCTGTGCAGCAGCTGCAGGGATGCCCTGAACATGGTCTGCTGAGCTGCGGCAAGAGCAGTGCTTCCTCCCTGCAGGAGCTGTATAAAATATCCAGGGATAAAGAACAGCACAGAACAAACCAAACAATGTGAGCAAACCAAATAGTTCTGGCTTGGGCAAATAATCCATCTATGCCACCCATGCTAGAAAAGCAGCGCTTCAGCTGGAGCATCAGTCACTGATATGGTCAGATGGCATTTCCAGGTAGAAGAGGCAAAGGGTGAAAATGGGAAGGATGTCAAGTGAAAGCCAGGCAGGATCACACGGCTTGGGGCAATAACTGCGTGTTTCATAAGCCAGATACCAACAGCCTGCCTTCTTATCTTTGAGCCACAAAGGAGAGGTGCTGGCCTAGCTGATGATCATAGACTTGCTTCCACACAATAGAACAGGCACTGCTGGCTCTTCCAAGGGTGAGATAAACTGTCAAGTGAATTGGAGATTAACTATCCAGATGTAAATGAATTCATTGCTATGCAACTGATAGGGCTCAGGCCTGGTTTAGTGCAGGATGGAGTCAGGTTTGGAGAGCTCTCTCAATGGCCAAAGAATTTATAACCTGTATTCATGGCACTCTGTAAAAGGCCGCCTAACAATGCAGAAGCCTGCAAGCATTGTTCCTTTTGAAGGGCTCGCCACTCCACCCCCACTCCTCTGCCCCCAATTTACTCCCCTCCTCCCTGGATTCCCCAATAGACCCACTCAGCACCCTTCCACCCTGCCCGTCCTCTGATCACACAGGAAGAAAGCCGGGGGGAGGTGACCTCCGCAGCAGAATTTGCTATTCATGTTCCGTTCCCCCTCACAAATCCTTAACTTCTTGTCTCTTTTTAATCTTTTTTCTCTTGAGAAAGAAAAGATCAAAGGGCTCGGGGCTGATGCTTTCTGAACTAGGCACTTCTTGCCATGGGAAAACAGCGACAGGGAAGGGCTACACAAAGATGCTTGTGACTGGGGGTAGGGGAGGAGATGACGGGACAGGACTTTCTTCCATGGAAATCCTTTACCAAGCATCCCTGTGAGCAGGATGCATCCACCCGGCACCCACCCCGGCCTGCTGGGATGCCACAGCAGTAGCAATGAGAGCACGCTGTGTTCCACGGGCCACACATGAACGGCGCTGACATCTTCCAGCGCCGGAGGGAAACCCAGAGTGCAGGTGCGTGCTGGACCACAGGGTGAATGGCCACCACCAGCAGGTCTGCCTGCAGCACGGCCCAGAGGCTCATTCCTCCTGGGTGTCTTGGGGATGCATTTTAAGAGGAGGAACAGACGCACTCACACGGCTGCTCCCAGCACATCATCTTTTCTTTTTACACGCTCACTGTTGCAGAGGACAGACAACCAAAGCAGAGCAGTCCCGCACGCCCTGAGCTTGCCATGTGCACACAGCAGAGCTTTTTCCCTTCACAACCACAACTGCATCCTGATCCGGAGCTCCCAAGCCTCTGAGGGCTAAACTAGAGGGCTGCAGTTCAAAGCTTTATTTAAAATACTCCCTAATTGCAAAAGGACAAAGGATTTCTGACACACGTTTCTATGTTATCTGTCTCCGAATGACCCATATTTCACATGAAGGAGAGTTAAAAGTTTCTATATTCAAACAGAAGAAAGGGGAAGAATCGTAGATTTGCACCAAAGCACTGATATCAAACATTTCAGGGGGAAAAAAACAGCTCTTGGCCCAAAGGTTTGTGCAAGTTTCCAGCTGGAGACAGAACTTCAAAGCGGCGGCTCAAATCTCTAACGAGGGAGCAGGCCTGCTGAGAAACGTTTCATCATTGTCACTTGGACAAGCAACACACAAATAATCCCCCTGCCAGAGGTCTTCTGCTCCTGGGAAGTGGCTGTTTTGCACTTTTATGTATTGGGAAAGATGTTACCTAGTCTTGAAGGACTTATCTGAATCACATTTTTTACCTTAAACCCGAAATCAAAGCTTGCTGGTACAGACGGGAGGTCTGTGAAGCTGAAGAAGCTGGTCCATGTTCAGTCCCACCATCTCCTTTCCTCCCCAGCAAACCGCTCCCCGGAGCCCTCCAGCCCATCAGCATCAAGCAGCTCAGTGACAACTGTCTCGTTGTTTTTCCAGCACCGGGACGCACAGGAGAGGGGAGGAGCTGTGCTTTACTTCACACATTTCATGCTCAAATACCTTAGGAACAATCTCATTTGTATTGCCTTGGAAAAAGCCCCACTTTGCCAGGCAGCGCAAGCTCGGAGCCACGGGCTGTGCTCAGGTCAGGCCAGCTCTGTGCACCAGCAGCCACCCGGCACTGCAGTGCCTCCTCATGCAGCAGCTTCTGATTCAGCCCCGTCACAGCAGAGTAAAATCTGCTCCAAGTGTTGCGGTGTAAATCCCACGGGGCCTCACTAACGAACACCGCAAACGAACTGCAGCACCCGCAGTGCTGTAACAAATTATAGGTCGCACAGGAACACTGAAAATTCACACGACTTTTCTGCCTTAGGAGCTGGTTTCCTGACACAGACTTTAAGAATGTGTTTCCTCTGTAGGCTCAACAAATGCCTGAGACTTGCTGGAGAGCCAAGGAGAACAGCTGCCTCCCTTCAGATTTGAACTACTTTCACCACCACCCCCAAACCCAAGCACAGGAGCGTTCTCATTTCTGGGCAGGGTAAGTGTTTCTGCTGAAAGAAAAATGTAAATTGCTCTAAAAGAGATGCCAAATTAGCACAAGTGACCCACGACCAGAAACACAAGTTCTCTAGAGGAGATCTCAAGGCAGCTGAATGCCTCAGCAAATTTGCTCCAAGGCTGCCACGATGACAAACCTCCTCCTGCACTCCTGCTATGATTACCATAACACAGTTGGCCTTCCACTGCATTTCTGATTAATTTTTGCTCTACCACTGGGGGAAAAAAATGCAAAATGTCACCACCATAAAACTGACAGATGGTAAATCACACTGAACCTTCGGGTGACAAATTTCTCCCCTGTCCCCCCAGCTTTGCCAAATGCATTTCAAACCTTTGCATTTACTTCTGTCAAGTCCTCTGTTTCTTTGGAGCCAGAATAATCCTGCTGAACTCAGGTGTGGGTGTTTTTTCAGATGCACTGTTGCCCACGGGAAGTGAGTGAGCGCCGGGCTGCAGTGTGACAATACAGCAAATCCAGCCTCAATGCTTCTGGTATGGGATCAAAGGCACATGAGACAGCACTAACAACACAAAAATTAGGGAGCCTGTTCATATTCCCACAAAGAACTAAAAAAAACCACAAAACAAACAAAAAACCCAAACTACCTTGTGCTGGCTGGCCTTCTGCTGGAAGGGCACTGCTGCATGTCACAGCAGTCACCTCTGTCCCCTCCTGGCTGGCACAGGGGTAAGTGGCCCTGGGCACAACTCAGGGCAATGAACCGCTCCTTTTTCACAATCACCTGGACGAGGTTTGCTCTCATACCTTCTGTGGAGAAGATGTCATTTTCATACTGGTCTGTATGCCATCATAAGGACCCATTCAGGCACCAGGTCCTCCCATCTCTGCTTGGTGAAGACTTGCTCTTGCTTTTTTTCCCAGGAAAGAAAGCCAGCAGGTCAGAAGCGCTTCTGAAAGAATACCACAGACCTAAAGCACTTGAACAGTAGTTTGTCTTGGGAGTTGAGCACAAAAAGCATGCTGTAAGCACGTTAAGAAACACTGTGCCTATGAGATGCAGAAAGCTATATAACATAGAATCACAGAACCACAGAATGGTTTGGGTTGGAAGGAACCTTTCAGATCACCTGTTCCAACCCCCTGCTATAGGACGGACACCTCCCACCACACCAGGCTGCTCACAGCCCCATCCAGCCTGGCCTTGGATGCTGCCATGGAGGGGGCATTCACAGCCTCGCTGGGCAACCTGCTGCAGTGCCTCACAGCCCTCACAACAAAGAATTTCTTCCTAATATCTAACTCTGCCCTCTTCCAGTTTAGAGCCATTCCCCTTGTCACATCACTATACACCATACAACAACACAGGATGCACAAAGACATTTTGGGAATGTTGCTCTACGTCTCTTTCAGCTTATGGAGCTGAAGAACCACAGTGTTGCCATTATTAAATAGTCCCTATAAGGAGAAAAGCAGGGCCAGTGCTCCAAGGAGACATGCACAGAGGCTTGTTCCCTTTCTAAAAATGAATCCTGATGAATACACGACCTTTTCATGACTCCTTCCCCACTAACAAACCAGGCTAACAGAGAGAATGCGAATATACATTTTAAGCACATTCTAGTAAAATCTGAATTGTGAAGATATCCTCACCAGAACAGAAGACTGAGATAAAACAAATGATGAATTCAACCTTTCAGACTCCCAAAGTCTCCACTGAACATCCTGAGTAAACCCGAATGGACACGGAGATAAAGATTTGTCAGCAGAGCTGAGCTCTTGTCAGCAGCCCAGAGGAGGAGGATCCACCAATGCCATTAAACGTGGTGGGAGCTGGGCTCCTCGGGTCCACAGCCAACTATTAAGCATTCATGTCTGGGGTTCCTCAGCAAGCACTTTTAAAAACAACATAATAAACAAGTGTAACAAAGCTGCAAGCCATCTTCAGATAACTTGCAGGCTGAAATGAAGTCTGCATCCAAACAAGGTTTCTAGCTCCCAGCTCTCAGGGGCAAACTCCTGGGGCCGTGCAGGTCTGCACGCCTTGAGGCTGCCCCACACAGCCTGCAAATGGGAAGGGTGCTGTGGCCCTAGGAGGAAAGCCAGTCCCCATCTGGCTTACCCAGCGCCCAGAGCCCCAGCCTGCAGCGAAGGACAGAGAACATCATTTCCTCCAGGTTTTTCTCCCTATCTCATCTTCACTTTCTCACTACCTGTTGAGAGATGCTTTTATAGCAGCATCCATCAGCACCGCATCTCAGCGTGCTGCAAGAAGACAGAAAGCCCCCAAAGGCCTGATTTGCTCCCCAGCTTTGTCATTTTGCTTTTGAATTTCAATTATTTGTATAAAAACAAGGCTGCAGAGTCACCGAGATTGTTGTAGCCGGCAATGAGCAAGGAAGAGAGCTGCTGCTACAAGCACATGCTTTTCTCTAATGGCAACTTGGAAAAGTACTGAACCACATTTCTTGTCCAAATGTGCTCTGCTCTGTAGTCTTCCATTAAGTGGTGAGTAAATAGTTTCCCATAAAGGCCCAAGGGCCCACGAAAGAGTCTAACAGAATCTGATTCCATCTTTAACTTTCAAAACCCATTCATTTCTCCTTCTTTACAGCTGCCCTGGCTGGTAGGGGGCTCTGGAAGCGTCCCTTGGCAGCAGAGCTGCTCGTGCTGGTGCTGCACAGTGCGGCGTGGGGACCCAAAGCAGGTGGGAGCAGGGCTGACCCGCTGAGCTGGATGTGCTGCACTGCAGGACTCCCACCCCTTGGCTGCAATTCCTCCATCTCATAGCACCTCCAGAAAATAACGTCATGAAAACAGTCCTTTTCCACCCCCTCCCTCTCTTTTTTTTTTTTTTCTTTTCTTTCCTTTTTTTTTTTTCCACTGCTCATTTTATTTTACTGAGCTACTGCATACGGAGCCGAATCTTTATTTTGGCTCATGTCCTCTTGCAATATCATTACCCTCGCGCAAAGGAAAAGCCCTCTGGAGATTTCCAATCCAAACAGGCCCTTGTTTTATCTACAACTATTTGAGTACATGACCTCAGATAACCCCACGGCCAACTGTGTGCCAAATTCAAACTGCAGCCATGGGAACTTTAAACACAAGGATGATTTTCCAGCTTCCCTCTGAAGGGAAGACACCGGGCTCCTGGCTGCGCCGGGCTCTGCCATGGCAGCACGGCCCCAGCCGGGACGGCACTGCTGCCACCAAGGCAGCTCTGCAGCTCCACTGAGGGCACCGCTGGCCTCCTGGCCGTCCCTGCTGTCACCTCCCCTCTGCTGCTCAGGGCACCACTCCGGCTTCGGATTACTGAAAAGACAAACAGCTGCACTTGGGCCAACAGACTAATATGTAAGGCTGTGTTTGGATTACTCTGGACAGGGGAGGTTTTTCATCTTCATTAGCCTGCTGTTCAGAGCCACATCCGCAGTTTCTCACTGGGTCAGAGCCTCCCGCTCTCCACTGCTGTTTATGAATCTAAGTAAATCAATTAATCTGGTATTTCGAATGAAGCTCAGGAGACTTCAGCAGCCGGCGTTTCACAGATGTTCAGTGCATCTGGGCACCTCACTGTGCAAACGCTGCAAAATAGCAGCGCGGAGAAGCCGAGAGCTTAGGGATCAGACCCGGTGATAAGCAGCTGACAGTACACGACCACGCTGTCACAAATCCATCAGTACGACAGGAGAACGAATCCAGGAGCTGAACGCAAGCACAGAGGACAAAATCTCAAGCTCTCGAAATAGCACAGGAATTTGGTCTTGACAGTCTCTGCATCAGTTTCTGACACTGTCACACTGAACATATGCCCACACGGCCTCGCGTCGGGAACCAGCCTCAGTGAGAAGGGCACAGCTTGGTGACCCCTCCTGCTGCTCTGCTTCTGCTCATGGTATTGCTGTCCCCGTGCAGCACGACAGCCGCCTCAAGGAGCCAGGCAGTGCTCCTTACACGTGGCCGTGTGCGGGTCTGCGCGCTGCCAGCATCTGAGGGCACCCCGAGCAGAAACACATTGGCTTCTACTTAAACGTAGGGGCAGCTCTGGCACAGGGATGGAGGCGGAGGCCCTGGGCACTGGGCACGAGGAGGAGCAGCACCTGTGTGCTGGGCCGGTCATGCAGGGCCGGGGTGGCTTTCAGCCCTGTGTAACATTACACTCATCTGCATTATCTAGAGGCCTTTGCATTTCTAGGCTGGTGTTATTTTGATCTTCACCCCTCCTGACAGAATGAGTCAAGTCTCCTCGTTAGGAATTTCCATGAGGTCACCCCAAGGCTTCGTGCATTTCCTCTGGTTCAGGTCTCAGAACTCTCAGTGTTCCCCCCCCCCCCTTCATTTAATACCCTCCTTGCTGCAGGGCATGCCAAGTAAATAATCCACTACCAGTTTCCTCTCTTCAGCAACACACATTACGTTTTTCATTCAGGCTAAATGAAGCTTCAGCCATTCTGTGTAATAGCAGCCCAGTTAAAGGCACAGAATCACTGAGAGATGGGAGCTGCCCCTCAAGTGAAAAAACCCAAAGATTGTTTTAATGCAAAACAGAATGTATTGAGTTTGATTACTTTAGAAAGGGAAAAGGTTTCATTGCACTTGGTAGCACAAGTGCAAGGAAAGAACCAATTCTAGCAAACTCTCCAGGGAATTCATTTGCTAATCTCTGAGAAGAGCGTTTTGCACTATGGATAAATGGGGAAGCTCGGTGTTGTCTGCTCTGTGCCAGCCTGCACCCGAAACTCCTGAGATCACGGGCAGAGGGGTCTGTGATGTGTTTCCAACAGGCCCTCACTGCTCCTCAAGTGTTCTCCTGTCCCTTCGGAAAACAGCATGCAGGTGCCCAGCACATTTAGACACCATCCCCATTCCCACTTTTCTCCCATCAAGACCCCCGTCTCACACACGGGGGAAGAACGGGGCCTCTAACAGAAACTGGGACAAACTTCTCAGCCTTTTGGCCCAGGCTGCGAGCACTGATGGAGCTGAGGATGTCCCCGTTCACTGCATCCGCAGACTGGATGGCCTTTAAGGTCCCTTCCAACTCAAATGACTCATTCTATAATTCCAGATTTTTCTGTTACTTTCAACCAAAGATATTTCCAATGCTAAAATGCAGTAACACCTCTACCAGCGGGTTCTTTTTTGTTGGAGGTTTGGCCTTTTTGTTCCACGTCCTCTACTGACACAGCCATCTCTCCTCTGCTAAGCAACCGGCTCTGTACGCATGGATGAGTCTTTGCAACTGCAAAAAATAAGCAGGCTGATGCAGCTTAGGTAGGAGAATCTGACGGCGTGCATTCCTCCTGCGCCGGCCCCAGGGAAAGGACACCCTGCCACTGCCAAACCTGGGAGGTCTTTGAGAGTCTGGCAGAACTCCCCCGGGAGGTCCGTCATTAGCCATTTAAAACTGTCTATAGCGGAGGGCTGAATTGCAGGGTTTGACAAAGCCCCCGCGGAGATATCTGTCAGGAAAGGCTCCCGGTACTGGCAGGGGCTGTTAACAGTAACAATGATGACAATATAGTGGGGATTTTCAGGGGTGGGGACTTCAAAGAAACCCTAAAGAGGTATTTTTCATTAAGAAATAAGAAAGCAGCCGAGTATTGCTTTTGGCACTACGGCTGAATATGAATGACACCGCGCTAAGCCACAGAGCAGCAGCAGCATAAATTGACGCCGATTTCAATATGCATGTGCTGCTGGCCCGCATGGCTGGGTTACACAGCATCTGCAGCACCTGCGCAAGGCAGCAGCCCACAGACCGTCCCTCGTGCTTACAGCGTGCTCGGGGACATCACCCCATCACCCACCAGCCCAAATCTGGGGCCACTGCATTCCTCTGGGCAGCACTGCCTGCAGTTGGGATGTACGGGGAGGGGCTGTTCAGGGGGACTTTCCTGCTTCTGTCCTCGCATTGCAACCCCAAATACGTGGAGTGCTGGGCAGACAAGGAATGTGATGATGCAAAGAGTCGGACATCACAAAACATTCCTGCTGCAGGAAGGCCTCCTCCTAGAGATGAGAACTCCCTAAGCACGCTGCCAATTAATGCACTGACGATGGGTCAGTGAAGCAGAGCACCCAGCGTGCTGCGGACAGCCAGGCTGCACACCTCCACCCCTCATGGATACAGCCCACCACCTGCAGGCCCCACGACCCCATGGCTCGTCCCATCCCCACAGCTCAGCCCCAACCACCTGCACTCCTTCGAACGGAACTCGGGGCTGGCGTTTCTCTTACGACAGCTGAACCCAGAGGGATCCTACAGAATCAGCGCACAGAAAGTGCCCTCAGGGTTTGCAGAATAGATTGACTTTCACACCTCGCTGGCCACACAGAAGAAACCCAATCTAAACAGCGTAACTTTGCATAACCGATTATTTTCACTGGGGTAATCTGAGCCCTCCAGTAAATGCCACGAAATGTTGCTGATCCCAGACAGCCCTGCTCCAGAGAAGGCAGCCGGGGTGAGCAGAGCCCAGGGATGGGTTCACTCCTGAGAACAGGGGCTCAGCCCCGTGTCAGCTCAGAGGGACCCACAATCACCATCAAGTGCCCAACTCACATATCCACACGCTGGAGTGTGCAAAGAAAGCCAAGAGAAGTGAGCTAACTAGAACTGCAAGCCAGGCTGGTGTACAAGAAGTACTTTGGCTTTACTTGATGTCTTTTTAACTTTCTTCTCTACTGTGTCCTATACATTCCGTGAGGCTTCAGCTTTCATGCTGACTCCCCAGTGACCTATTATCCTTGCACATCGATCACTCTGTCCTGTCACCAAGCAGCCATTCACATGACCCTGTTAGTAGGGAACCATGTTCCTCATCTGACTCCTCTGTCACCAGCTTCCTCTTTCCAACCACCAGCTCATTTCCTCCTGCATGACCCAGCCCCACGATCTCCCCTTCTTCAAACTCCATGAATTTAGACAGCTAAATTAAAAATTTAATAGCTGCAGAGATTATGGTCTGTCCATGTCACTTCATTGCCATGCCCCAGGCTATACCAGGGGCACAGCACCAGGAACTGGCTACCAGAGACGGAGGGATCCATGCTGGGGGTACACCAGAGCCAGAACTTACTCCTTGTGCCTAACCTAGCTTCAGATGGATCCTCAGTCCCATTTCAGCTGGACTGCTTTCAGCACCTGGCTCCCCAAATGCTTCCTCCCCAAGCAGGAGCTGCAAACACAAAAGAAGAAGTGCACAAGGACCACGAGACTCTGGGCCACTCTCCTGGCAGCAAGACAGCCTGGGGCTGGGCTCACCTGGTTGTCACCACATCGCTGTAAGGGGAATAAACCCACCTGTGCTCACCATCAGACATTCCCCTACATCACTAAGGAGTCCACTGGGTCTCCTGGAGACACAGGTCCACGGGGACCCGCAAAGGGGAAAGCCAGGGGAGAGAGGGCTGGGAACACAGAGGATGCTGAGGATGAGTGAAAAACAGGTTTTCACTTGCATCTCACCCCAGCCCTTCCTGGATCAAATGGATGACCAACTCAGACTGCATATCTCGAATTAAGAGAGGTAAATCATCTAAATCCACTTCTCCAGAAGAAGCACAATGACTCACAAGAACCGTGCCCTGAATGTTCTGTGTTCCACCTTTGCCAAAACTCCTATGCTGTCATTCTCCCCCTGAGCTACCACTCCCATTGCCAGGAAGTCAGAGGGTACTGGGGCTCTATTTGTGCTGTAAGGAGGCCTTTTTCCAGATCAGCACCCACTCAGGTACGCTCACTGCAAAGCCCTTGGTGCTATCAGATGTCTTCTATTGCTTTCCTGGGGGAGGAATAAGATAAATGTACCCTGAGCTTCTTATAAATGACTGAATCAAAAACAGCATCTGCTAAGCAAAATCCTGGGCTGGCTTTGGCACACAATATAGCTGTGTTTCCTTAAAACAGTTTCCTTTTGTAACTTCAAAAAGTTTCCTTTTGTAACTGCAAAATATCATCCTCTTCAAGTCTAATACAAGGTAAGAATTGCAAAAGTCATGTGAAAGCTTTCTGTTTCTCTTTCTACATTTCACCAGCATCTGCTGTACCTGCCTGTTTCTGAAACGGTGTATTATCATGGATGAAGGAGTTCATAAGAACACAAAATGGTCTCCATTTACATTATGTAAGTCATTTAGACCATATGCAGCTTTGGGGACAAGGTCCTGAAGAGCCCCAACCCCACTTTCATTGCTTCCCATCCTCATAATTAGCTGCTTCTGGCTGAAAATAGCTTCAGAGCAGCAGATGAAACAGGAAATCATGAACCATATCCCACAGGGCTCACAGCTGTAAGATTTTCTTTGCTGTGGGGTGTCTTCTCACATCAGTAATACCACGAAGGAGCGATATGTTTCAATCGATGCCAATAGGAAGTTACACCGTTTAACGCCTAAAGGTCTTCAGATAAACGCCGTCAAGTAATTACAGATCTGGCAAATTTTGCAGTGAGGTCAAGTAGGTGCACCTCAGTGTGCAGTGCTGACTCAAATGAAAGCTCTGAAAATGCCTCGAGATCACACATTCTTCCGGAGAAAAGAAAGGTCTGCAGCCAGTGTCAGCAGCTGCCCAGGCAAAATAAAACTGACAACTGCAAAGCCATTCACTCCCCCTGAAGGGCACAGGAGTTCTTCTATTGCATTTGAAACTGTGGGGCAAGAGTTTGTGCAGCATCCTCAGCGGGCACTGGAAACCATTAGTGTGATACTGCACACGCTGTAAGATGGTACACATCAAAACACTTCCAAGAAAGACTCCTGTCCACCTCCATTCGATCATCTTGATCGACAAGGTGAAAATAAAGCCCTGGAGGCCTTCTGGCTGAGTTCAAACCAATCCACTTCACCCAAACGACTAATGAAGCTGGATACTCCACCGTAAAAACAAGAACTTTGACATTATTTCCCTTTTAAGGTATGAGATATCTCAAATCACGAGGCCCATTAACTGTACTGCTGGTCTACGTGTAGGATCATTATCCCGAGAACCCAGCAGTATAAATATACAGCCATCCAAACACCAAGAGCTGGACACCCAATCCTTACCACGACACACAAACAACGAGCATGATAAGGGCACCCATGTCAGAAAGGAGGAGAAACTCCACAGTGTATAAAACATGGGAATTTTGACTTCTTGACACAGTCAATACACTGAACTCTGACCTCAGGAGGCACAGGGGACTGGAAACCAACAGAACTTAAATCTCTTGTTTTCTCATGACATTTGAGAGAAAACATGGGGACGGTTTCTTCGGGACGCCTGGGAGTTATGGCTGTGTCAGTGCCTTCTCCAGAGACTGCTCTCCCTGCAGTCACTCCATCACTGTCACCCGCTGACCTCCCATTACTTTCTCCCAGTGACACCAGCAGCACTGCTGACCGATGCACTTCCTGATCCATCCAAATCCACGCGAGGAAGAAAAAGCCCTGCACAGAACTGCAGAAAGGGACGTTTTACTCTGCACTGCATTGTTCCTTCTTTTCTATGCTAGTCTAAATACAAGTGCTGTTTTCACTGCCAATCGTTGTTTGCTTGTTCTGTTTCTGCTGGCTAAAACCAGCATTTTTCCTGCTAGTGTTGCCCTCCAGGAAAAAACACACACTCATACCTTTCTTGCATTTAGCACAGGAGAACAAAGCCAGGTTCCCAGGAATAAGGCTGATTTCCTCAAAAGAAAACATTCACTGTCAGCTGAGGTTTGACCTCTAATAGCTCGCCTGCCATCATTGCTCTGAGCAGTGTAATACATAACAGCGTGAAAAATTAACAGCTCTCTTCCCCCTGAAGTTCAATATTCACCTGCAACTTTACAAACAAAAGGAGAGAAAGGAAATAAACACACAAACCAAAACCTTGGGTACAGTCTCACACGCGTCCACAAAAAGCCTACAGACAAAGATCTGTAAAGGAAATTTCACTGGAAATCAAGCCTTTGCAGACACTGAGAAAGCAAGTCTGCAACATGAGACCGTCTTCCTTGAAGAAACACAGCTGATCTGCTGCATTCCCATATCTGACTTCCACTGGTCTGTGTAAAACATAAACTTTCACGCTAACCCTATGAAAACAGTCAACATGCGAGAGAGACAACAGTCTGCTCCTAGCTGCTGAAAGGGGAAAAAAGTCTCAGGCTGTCATTCTTCCCTTGCTGTGACCTTCATGCTCCGCTGAATTTCTGAAGATACTGAAATCTTGGCAGGGAAGTGTACAGTCTGTGGGAACCAGGCACTACTGTCCAGGCTCGCTGCTGAGAATTAGGCCCAGCCGAGCCTTGCTTTCAGGGAGCTCTGAGCTTTACACATGACAAGGCAGAGCTAGGCAAGTTACAGGCTGGGAGCTGTGCACGACTTGTGCTGCTGCATTCGTGTGCTGTGCTGTGCTCCTTGCTGTCTCAGGGGAGTGCTGGCTCATCACCCTGCCTTGCACATAGGGGTCATCCCCAGCAGCTTGCTCTGCACAACCCTTCCATCGTCAGCACAGCACAGCTACACCCATCCTTCCCACTGAAGATACATAAATCCTGGCAGTGAAGGCTGGGAGGGCTGCTGGCTATCTGCAGCTTGGGGGCACGCAGGGTGAGCAGCTGGCTCTGCTGAGCCCACCTTGCCCTGCCTGCAATGTGCTTGCTGCACCTCTCACTATCAGTTATAAAGCCCCACAGGTCAGCAAACAAAAATCTCAAGGCTCGGAAGGAGCGCAGTTTGTTATGACAAATTATCACCAGCCCCAGTGTGATCGAACAACCGTCACGTAGAGCCTCTCCAAACAGAAAGAGCAACATCCTCTGAATGCAGCGCTGCTGTCGCAGGGCTAGGTGCTTTCACCACTGAATGCTCACACTCAGACAGGCCCAGGGACAAGCACCTTTTGAGATCAATTCACTCCTTCAACAATGTCTGTAGAGGCAGAATAATACCAGCTGTGCTTCCCGGACAGAATGTAAGCAGCACAAGTTGCAGATTACATCTAAATTGCCAAGCCCAGGATAAACAAAAAGATTAAGAGGGCCTTACTCTTTGTGCTGAACAATCACACTCTGAACCAAGAAATCACAGCCCATGTTGTGGGTAGCACAGGGCTGAGCTTTCGTTTCAGCCTAAGGGCTGGTGAGCAGCTCTCACATCTGGGGAACCCACAGGTGCTGTAAATCACGGGTTCTCCTGACCTGTAGGCGCTGACAAATTGTGTCCCAGGGATGAAGCTTTTATTAAACCACAGAGGGTTTAGGAACGATTTTCTCTTTCTCAGCGTTCCCAAGTCTACAGAATCCAGTGCATGGAGTTCTTCATTCCAATGGCAACACGTCCCTCTCTAAGGAGATGCTGGGGTGGACAGGAAGCCAAGAGGGACACCATGTTCTGTCAGCAAAGGACATCTCAAAGCTGAAAGGTGGGATCTGAGCACAGGCATCTTCAAAATTCTTTGATGATCTCTCAGTCCCATTTCAGCTGCAGACACTCTTTGTCCTGAGCAACTCTTGAGACAAATCTCCTGCTGTCTTTTAGGGCAGAAGCAGCTCATGAAATACGTAGCCTTTACATTCTATTCCCCTGGAGCATGGGGAAGCACAACTGCTACATTTAGAAGAATGAAATGACTGTTGTCCGGGCCAAGAAAGGTGACCACAAAACAAAATTGCCCTGGTCCCACTTCCACGACATGACAGAGCAGGGAGATGGCTGCGTGGCTCACAAGTAAGTGAGAAAGATGATGTCTGGGAGTTCTCATCATCATCTGGACAGACAGAACAACCCACATAAAAGGAACGAAAAAGCCTGCTGATCAGATTGGTGTGACAGAGGCTCATGAGAGACGCGCACATTTTCAACCTAAACAACAGCTTGGGGGATCTATATTACTAATTATCGACTAATATTGCCAGAGTTCCCAGGCCGGCTTCAAAGGTTCTCGCAAAGTGCCCCAAGCACTGAGTTTTTCATCTCATCATAAGGACTTTCTCTTTGTCCCTGCTAAATGGATTGCTCTGTACAAGGCTCGCTGCATAAATCAGTTTGCACATGATGAGCTTTGCAGCACTGAAATTCGTTACCTTAACCACAAAAACCAGCAACCTTTGCTGTAACTGTTATAACACTTTTGCACCTCATTTGAAAAAAATAAATGGTGGTTTCCTCTCCTCCCACCCCCTCCAGCCCCCCACCTACTCCTGATCCCATGCGAACACCTCTCCGAAGGGATGGGGTGAGCGGAACTGAAAGAGCAGGGAAGGGGGGAGAGAGAAAACGTATCAGATCTCCAGACAATGAAATAAAGCAGTTATCTCTCACATCCTGCGGGGCTCGGTCTGAGGTCATAAGTTAAACAGGACATCAGAATAGGTGATGTCATTTGCTTATTTAGGATCAGAGTGTTCAGTGAAGTGAAAGAGACGACCTATTTGAATTTGCAGATAATCCCGTAACAAATGCAGGGCTGTCCAGTTGCAGAAACTGCACTTGGAGCCTGAGGTGTTTTGTTCCCTGCACGCTTGTTTTCACAGGGGATGTAATGGCAGTCGTTTTTGTTTGCAGGAAAGCTTCAAAACTTTGTAGAAGGTGCAGACCCCACTGCACTGTAGGTGCAGATCCCATTGGGTATCACTGCTCGGAGGGGTCCCTGCTCTGCAGCAGGAGCAGCCACAGGATCAGCCCAAAGACAACCCTGCTGTTCTCATGCCCAGCGCAAGGGATGAGCTCAGCAGAATCCCCCTAAACCTCAGTGCTCAGCTGGGTAGCTTTTACACCCTCAGGTCAATGGGAAGACAGATGCGCCCTCCTGACTCAGAATCTCCCTTTGGCACTGCAAACCAGCAAGGTCTGCAGCAGTTACAAACCTTTCATGATGGGTTCTTCTGTACCAGGAAGGATTTACCAGCCTTTCTACCACAACACACACTGTTTTCCCTTTGAACCTCTGTGATAAACACTGGTGATACACAGGTTTAAAAGCAACAACTCACACTGTTCATCTCCTCCTGAGATAAACAGTTCCAATCTGATTTCAGTCTGCACCAAGCCCTGCTCACTGCCAGGGGCTCCCAGCCCCTCCAGATCTGTGCTGTTCTTGCAGAAGTAGAGTCTCAGTGGCACTGGCAGCCAGTCCTGTGCCAAACCTCAGCCTGAGGAAAGAAATCCTTTGGTGGCTGAGGCTCACTGTGAGATGGGGCAGCAAACAGAGGCACTGCCCACACTCGGGGTCATCAGATGCAGCCTGCCCCACTCAGTGAGACAGCACAGAAAGCAAGATGGGAGAAGGCGAGTCAGTCATCCAGGCCATGTCTGCCGGCAGCACATTTGTTTCCAAGAGTCCGTGCACAGACAGACCGGTGAGAGTGCCAAATGTCAAACGCCAGGTAAAACAACCCAGCTGTCCCCCATCTGCACCCAGAACACAGCTGTCCTCGTGGACACCTTCATTAGCAGACACTGATTTTTCTCAAAGGCAGGGTGCCTGAAAACCTCCTCTGTGCCGCACGGGCTGAGCCTCCACTCGAGGCCATTTGGCAGATGCCCTCGACGGCTCCATGCAGCCCTGCTGGGCACCAAAGGCACCGCAGTGCTGAGCTCCGCTTCGCATCACCGCTCCCAAAAGGGTGACCTCTGACTATTGGGAAAGAAGAAAAGGTGGATATGAGATAATCAAATGAGCACATCTGCATTTCTGATAGATGGAGGAAAGAGGTTTATTTCACAGATTTTGGAGCTAAAGAAGCACATAATGTCTTGAGGCCTTTTGGCATCAAAAGACAAATTTCATTTTATTTCTGCTCAAGTAATCTAGTATGTTCCTCTCTGAGGATAACAGGAGCCCTGGCTCAGGCTTCTGGGCGCAGGCGGCTCTCCACAAGCACCACCAAGCCCCGGGATACAGCACACAAGGGATGTGTGTGATGGGCACACCAGGAAGGATGTGTCCAGCCCTGCTGGTGGCTTGTCTGTTCCTGGGGCTTTTGAGCAGAGCAGTCGTGCTGCAGAAGGCAGAGATGGTGAGAAGCATGTAGGTAAAGTTCTCCTTGCACTTGCTGAGAGAAGTCAGACAGAGGTAACTGGTGTTTGCCATTGTTCTAGCAGAAAGTGGTGGTGCTCTGGCAGAGTTACAAAGCCAGTCCACTCTCTATATCTGCAAAATGGACACCGTCCATCCCCACTGAGGGACCCGACGTAAGAAATATATTTTACAGCAATCCTGGCTACAGCATTGAATTGAGCCCCATTTTTACCATCTGCTCCACACTACACGCATTAATTGTTACTGCAACAACATTTGCTGATGCATTCACTCCAATCACTTGCACGAGAAGCTCAAGAGACAAAACAAACCCTTGCTCCATGAGACAGTGCGAGGCAGGCAGGATGCCACACTGCTTCCTGTGACATGCAGCAAACCCTTATCTACGTGAGGCGACTGCAGCTGATAAGGGACTTCCAGTGCTGGTGAGCAGAGCTGTGCTGTGCCTTGGCCGTGAGCTGCTGTGGCCTGGGCACCTCCTGCTCTTGGTGTTCCTGCAAGGCAGGCCTGCCTGCTGCCCTCCCCTGCTCCAGGGACAGTCCCAGGTCCCAGCCAGCCATCAGCAATGCACATTTCTGGGAGGAGGTGGCAGAACTCAAGCCCTGAGATCTGTAACCTGGTTAGAGACCAGAACAGGGACTGTGGGGAGGAACAGGAGCCTCCATCCTAATTAAGTGCTAGGTTTGCAGAGAATTAGGATGCTTTAGAGAGAATCTGAAGATGAAGCGCTGAGGCCTCTGTTGGCCACAGCCAGCCTTGAGGACCCTTTAAAATGCAGAAATCTGCCATTTCTTCAGGAAGCAATTAGGCAGCACCACCCTGATCCCACTCAACCCTCTGACCCCAGCTCTCCCCACACGCTGCACAGGGCCGGTGTCTGCATGGAGACAGCTGTGCACTGCAGGATTCACCCCCAGGGCAACAGCATCACAGCAATGAAACTTGCATAGGCTGCAGAGGACAGCTGAACAAAATCAGCTCCGAAATGCCTTAAATGCAGGCAAATACATGATTCAGAACACAGAGCAGTTTGACAAATAATAGCATCTTCCCATGCCTAGCAGTATAAAACATGCAGCTGTTCTACCACCACAATTTACAAGGAAGGCATTTCTCCTAGAAGTGAGAGAACACTCCATATATATTCCTAGCCAGATTGATTACCCCTATTTATACTATAAATTAAGACAGCACGCACTAAAAATGCTGCACAGCTAAGCAGTTTCAGACCCCAGACCGTGAGCAAGGGGCTGGATTCAGACTGGATGCTTCACAGCCTTCTGCATTTATGACAGATGCTGCAGTTTCCTGCAGGGTTTTTTTGTGCGTGCTCCTTCAGGTGGCATTTCAGCAACCACCAGGAAGAGCACTCACACATTATGGGAACTCAGAGAATCACTGAATCCGCACGTTGTCTTTTCTAAACAGCAAAAAAGCCAGCAGGTCACTACGTAACAACTGAGATCCGTTCTTGGAGCAATAAAAACATGAGACTGAACGCACTATCTGACACCTGAGCACACACGTTTATCTTGCAGTAGGATCAGCCCATCAGCCCACGTTGCACTGATCCCATCTACGTGCTGTTACATCATTCTCATCTTACAGACAACCTGCACAGATGGACAACTCTCACTTTTGCTACAAGGTACAGACATGGTTTCGGCAACTAGCATCAGGTACACGCAGAGTTCTAGATATTGCTCTCTGCCCAGGAGTCACTGCTGCTTCTACAGAACATGTGCATTGCACTGGGCCAGCAGACTCTGCTAAGATTGACTGAAAGGCACAGAGTCAGGATTTACTGGCTTATTTACTCCTAGCAGAGAGCTGTACAGTTTCTTCTTTTTCTCTATGTGAACGCTGATAAGGTGAGAGATGGTGAAGCTGCCATTTGGTTTATACAACAGGTTTTGAAGGGATGGGCTGTGGCGTGTCACTGTAACAAATACAAGAGAGAAATTGGAAAGGATGGAGATTTGAACTAACGCAATTAAAATTTCTTCTTAAAAACAACCTGCAGACATTTGGTGCCAAACGCAATCTGGAGTCATCAACTAGCATGGACATGAATTATCCTAATCGCTACTGAAATGAAATGGTCCTAAAAAAAAGTCCTTCTATTAAAGTAATTAAGTGTTATCAGAGTCACAGAGCCATAATTAAACACGGTTTATAATTAAAACAGCGTGTGTCCTAGACAGAGAACGCAGGAACAAAGAGAATGTAACTGAAACAGCCAATGCCAAAACACGTGCCAAGTACCAAAAACTGGAACCCCGCAGTTTGGAGCGAGGCGCAGGAGCAGTGCCTCTGCAATTCTGACCTCATCAGCACCTCTGCTGGATGTCAGCAGGCCCCAAACTCACGGCTTCGCACAGAGTTCGAGCAGAAACTTGGAAACCAAGCAGAGTGCAAAACCCCAAGAGCAGCGGCTGCTGGGGCACCAGGACAGCGAGAAGGCGTGCGATGGCCAGCACTCGTCCTACCTGGCAGCGGCTGAAGATGTCCGCCAGCGTCACGCGAACGTTGAAGTGCTTCAGCACCTGCAGCGCCTGCTCCTTGGCCTTTTCCGAGCAGTTCACAGAGAAGCACCTTCCTTCCCCCACCTGGGACTGCAGCTGGAAGAGACAAGGCACAAACCAAAAGAAATGAGGCACTCCGTGCATCCCGATTTGTTTTTTCTTTCCCCCTCTTTTTCCCCTGCTTAGTTTGGTTTTAATTACAAATAACACTGGAAGCTGAGTTTGATCACACGTGAAACGCGGCTGGATCTCACGCTGCAGGTAAAGGCACCGCCAGGGCGGTGTCTGATGACAGCTTTGTCACTTCATCCCTTATCCACCTTTACCTGGAGCTCACTGATGGCCAAAGAGTTGGAAGAGATTGATGTGGACACTCCCTTGATGTTTGGTTCACACTTGGCAGAAAAGTGTGAAGAAAAAAAAGGACTGGGAAGGGTTCCGACACATCTTTATCAACATGATGAGCACTGACAGCAAGCTGGGCCCAGCCATGTCTTATACTTGTGAGAAGGAGCCCAGCACAGCCATCCTGTCTGAGCGCAGCACACACAGAGGCAAGGAGCAAAGGGACCAGATACTTCCCAGGGCAGTCCTGTACACTGCAAAGCAGTTATTTCCCTTTTGCACTTCCTACATGGTGCTTTGAAACTGAAGTTTGGCCAAATAAGATCATGCTGGCCTCTGAATTACCTGCTGCATCCGCTGTAGGCTCTGGGAACTGCCTAGATCAGGAACCTGCAGCAGAGCACAGCTGCAGTCACCTCACAGCATCATGTCGTGGGGAGAGCTTTCCTCAGTGCCCAGCTGCTATCTAGGAAATTAACCACCTCAGCTCAGCAAATACTCTAAGAAACTATTTGAGTTATTGGGAACTATTGTATCAGTAGTTTGTAGCAAAAAAAGCCCTGCACTCTGGCTCATGTGTGTAATACAGAGAAATTTCCAAATGAATGTTTGAGTAATAACAAACTGCAACAGACTTGCAGCAGGCATTACAGCATTGCAACCAGTGATACAACAGGTTCAATATATTCCCATCAACGCTGTTTTGAAGTATGTCTCATGAAGGGCTCTGAACATCTGGTGCTGAGGGCAAGGTTTGGTTTCACTCTGCTGGCTTTTTTTTGTGTGTGTGTTTAGAAACAGTAAGCCTTCACAGCTTCCACCTGGACTCATGTTTGGTGGCTTCCAGTCTCTCCTTTCCAAACCCAAAGAAAAGTCTCTAAGTGTTGAAACTGTGTCAGTGAGGAGCCAGTCAGTAAACAAGGATCTCTGTGATAAAAGGCATGAGAACTGAGCTGCTTCTCACCTGCCTGTGAGGCCAAACAGAAACACTTCGTTCTGAGATTGCTGAGCTTGATTTTGTATTTTTTTAGTTTCCTTAATGGAAGTCAATTGCACTCCCCTCTGATGAAGTGCTGTGTGTAGAAGACTTTTTACCCCAACCTTCGGCCATTCAGAAACAACAGCCAGCCTCCCAGGACCCTACATAGTTCTTAGTGCAGGAAACATCCAAAAGCCAAAACAGCAACTGCCTTCTCATCAGACTGGTCCTCTTCTCTACTCTGCTCATTCCACATCATGCAATGGTACAACACCAGAAAAATGCCCTGAATACTTACAGTCTGATATGGGAGTCCAGAGGTTAAAATGACCCTTCCCTCCTGTCTGGCAATCTGGAAAAAAAGCCAACAAAACAACAGTACAAATCGTAAGGAACGTGGACTGAAGCTGACACTGGACTCAGTCAAAACAGAGAGAACATGAACTGGTGACACGGGCTTTTTCTCTGCATGTGGATGTGCACTTGCCAAGACGATCTGGGTCTGGTTCAGCAAGATGCTTCTGACAGCAACAGCAGCTTAAGGTATGGCTCGCTCAGCACACGTCGCCTCCCTGCCAACCCCCGCCTGTCTCACATGTGCTGGAACAGCTACTTGTGCATCTGCATTGCAGATGGTGCAGGGAACGGATCCACCTTGAAATAATCCTATCAGAAAGTGTTCTTTCTTTTTCTTCTTTTTTTCTTTCTTTCTTTTTCTTGTTTACTGCCGTAACCCAGACCACCTCTGTTTCCCCAGTGTGGTTCACAATGAAGCAAGCAGTTCTGCTCCCACAGAAATACACAGGTGAGAAAGGAAAAACACTCCCAGCAAAAACACCAAAGTACCATTGTATGCCACTGTGATCTTCACAGACAGTCACAGAACTACGCTCACTCCACCCCTCAGAGATAAGATGGTGCTATTTTCCCAGTAGCCCACAAGCAGACACACAGCAATTCTGCATCCTTTTGAGGCTATGAAGAACACCTCCGTGAGAGCCTGTCCCTTCCTGGTTGCGACCCTGTGCTTTTATCAGAGGCCTGGTCCTCAGGGGAAAGCTCTGCACTGCACGAGCAGGGGTCTCATCATCCACACTCGCAACCTTTGCAATGGAGTAAGAGAAACGTTCAGACGGTTTGGTGCCAAAAGAACATACTAAATCTGGAACTGCAGTTCTTCACAGAGATGAAAGTGTGGCTGATCCTCGTATGATGAAATGACATTGCTCCCTCCCATCCCTTCGTCCTCTACTCTAACAGAGGAACCTCTTTGCCTCCATAGGAATGGAAGGGTTCCCATGTGAACCAGCACTTCTGCTCTGCTGGTGCTGACAAGAGATTGGCACTTGGAGTAGGCACCACGTTTTCTCTTTTCTGGCTTCCATTCTGCTGGAAGCCCTCGTGTTTTTCACTGTTTCCAGATGTGTGTCATGGAGGTCTCTCTTCTGGATCTGCCTCAGAAGCTCTCTCTGGATCACTGTGTAACCCTGGCAGTGGGATACATTGGGGATCTGAGCCTTGATGCACTTCCCAGGCAGTCTGACAGCACCAAGTACAGCCAGGGAACGCCGACGAATTACAGACTGAGATGTTACAAACTCTGCCTTGGACTGCTCTTCTCTTAAGACCCACCTGACTCACAGCAACATGAAACAAGGCTGAGAATGCTCCCAAGGCACCAACTGCCCTTGCAGTAAAAGCAGTGATCATTTTGTTCCTATCGTGACCTTTCAGGTAGCCTCCTTCCTCCTTTTTTATGTGAAGTCACTGCTTTGGCTGCCAATTCTGCATTGAGAAAGCAATTGGCAACAACTTCTAAAGCATCATCCTGCAGGCAAAATCAACCCTCTCTCACAAGTAAAGGAAAAAAAACTCTAGGCACAGGAACCTTGGAGCAGAGACAGCCCTTGCTGCACATGATGCCACTACAAGCAGCCTGGCTTACAGAATGGACCTGCCAACAAATCACCCTCAAGGCACATCAGCAAGAGAAGTCCATTAAGGGAAAGGCAAAACTCCACCACAGTGATTCGCCGACATGGGAAGGGAGATAGGAAATTCCTTCAGACCCATGTGTGCTTCAGGATAAGCCTGAGGATTTCACAGCTGAACGCTCCATTCTGACTTCCTGCATTCAGGGTTAATTAGTTCAAGCTTGATAAATCCCCTTATCTAAATGTCTCTGCAGAGTACCAGAAAAGAACATCAAATAAAAAGGAGAAAAGCAGTCACTCTTCCAGCATGTTTTTCTGCTTCTGGAACAATCACTGGGAGAAGCAGGCAGAGCCAGAAAATGCATGTGATAGCACACATCTGACTGCAACCCGCAGAGGATACATGATGGAGGAAAGAGAACAGCTCCTTCTCTTCCCCTGAGAGAAGTCATAAAGTTCAGCACTGGCACCATCTGGGAGATGTATGATTGGTGCTCACATCCACTGCTTGCTTTCCATCACTGCTCACAAGCTTGGATGAACGTCAACGGGTGCCATTTTTTCCACATGGAGGAACTCAATTCCACACCTTTGCTCCATACATGCCTCTATATTAGACAGCAATTTTTCAGACTACCCCTCTGCTGTCAGCTATCACACGGCAACAGAATTTAATGGAACATCAGTGGGAAGGTTCAACCTCTGCTGTCATCCCACCCACATGCGCATCCGACATCATGGGCCAGCAGAGTAAAAGAGGAGGCATTACTTTCAGAGCAGCTGTTGTATGAAGAAAGATAGCATCAGCTCAGACCGTTGGGATGAAGAGCACTCCCTAATAACTTGGAATTATTACCTAGTTCTGTCTGTTCAGCTCACTTTCATCTGGCAGGGGTGAATGAGCACAGTGAATTACTACAAGACAGATCTGGAAGGGCAACAACAAACAGAAGAGGGCAGAGACAGATCCCACGTTTCGAAGCCAGCACCAGCAACAAAAAGATTCGTGATAACCTGAAGGATCCTGAACTAAGGCCAAAGAAGGTTTCAAAAGCCAGCAGAGCAAAGCCATAGATTTGTAATTTAAAGGTAAGAGAAACTGCTTGAAATTGCTGCCAAGCCTTTGCATGACACGTGTTGGACAAAGTGATGCGTCCTAGAAGAGGCAAACTGCAAGCACTCCCACTGCAAGGTAGCAGTGCAGGAAAAGCTGTGACCCCCTGCAGTGGCAGAGGCCCAGCAGTGCCAAGGATCTACTGGAAAGTGGCTCACAAACCTCAACCCAACCCTGACATCCCTGACCTGCAGTGTGAGGCTCTCAAAATACCCCAGTTAACTTAATAACTATGAATGCTCAGCCCAGTGCTGCAGGACACTTGCTGTACTGCTGGTATTCTAAGCCTAGACTTCTCCTCAGCATTCCTGAAAGTCACAAATTGCAAAGAGCAAGCTATGATTTTGTAACATGGCCTTAAGCAGGAGATTAAACCATAAAGCTAGCTTTGTTTCTTACTGCAGACAACATTTGTATCTACGTCTCCAAAGAAATTCTCTTTCTGCTGACCCAACATCAAAAGCTAAGTCTTGATCTCCAAAGCAGAACAGAAGTCTGAAAGCTTTGTTGGTTCCCCATCTGCCCTCAGTGAATTCAATTTGCATGCTGGTGGGGATGCAGAAGACCAGCACAGCACACCCCAACAACGTGATTACATCAAAACCACGGAGAAAGATGTTCAAAATGAGACAAGATGAGAGATTAGATTCCATCATCACATGAAGCTCTGCTAATGGCAGTGTTAGAGGTCCCTTTGTGTCTCCAAACCAGACCAGGCACATGTTGTTCTCCCTGCTCCATGTAGGAGTCTCCTCTTTGACTTGTCGTCTCACCACAAGTTTTGGGGACTACACATAATGTTGTAAAGGAACTTTCTGCCCCTGGCAGTTCTACCAGCCTTTGGAAAACTATTGCATCTCAAAAGATACCAAGTTTGCCTCAGTGTGTGGGTTATACTTAGAGATGAAGATGGTTTTAAGGACGTCCATTAAAAAAACTGAACAAAACTCACAACTCAGATGAAGGGGCTTTGAGATTCCATCAAGCCTCCTATTGCTATCGGATGCATTAATCTAAAAAAATAAAAATCAGTAGCTGCCTAAGCACACATTGACAAGCCCCAGCACAATCTACAAAGCTATCGGGCTTTCAAGTTTGATCTCAGATAATAGAAGGTGAAGGACAAGACCCATCTGTCTACCAATACTGGAAGTCACTTTGATGCTCATAATGCCTCACTTATGAGAACAACATGGAGCAAACGTCAGGCTGCTCAGGAGTGTTTGGAGCAAGATGTGTAACATGGCTGACAAATCATTTTCATGAAATGACTTTAATGAAGAACAAAAACCAACTCTATGCACACCTGTGTTCCCTATGGCACAGTTTGAGACTGTGTGGAACAATACCCAAACTGCATATCTTGTGTTTGGTGACCAGGATCCAAGCCTTTATCCCAGTCTTTGCAAAAACATTTGCTGCTTTTTGAGTGTACAGTGGTCAACATGCACCATTTATTAAACCAAGACTGCTAGATATAAAGCAGGATGGGAGGAGCCTATTTTTATCTTTGATTATCCAAGCACAGATCAAAGGCTCTGCAAGACGGTAACACTCCAAGGGCTTTTGATAGTGACAGGATGTTTGTGTGGTCACCATAGAGAAAGCAATGTAAAACATCCTGTCCATAGCACGATAAGGTATCAGGATGAGAAGTGGAGATGGGGCTCTGGGGGGAGGCAGTGAGAACCAGTTTGTTTAAACTTTTGCAATTTTGGCAGAGACGAGATATTAATTATTTCTGCAGAAGTTGAGCTTGCCCAGTATTCAGGCCAAAAAGACATCTGAAGAGGAAACATCCTGTGCACCAGGCCGGGTGATCAGCGTGCATTTGATAGCAGCACACTGTGTGGGCTGGATATCTCCATTTCTGGCATAGTAGAAATATGCCTGAAATGAAGAAGCATGAGTCTCTCCTCTGAAAGGCAGAGGGTCAAAGTAGTTATGGGAGTCCAGATCAATGTTTGTTGTCCCCATGCATGTTAGAGACTTCTTCCTTACCCAAACACGTCAGTGTAATTTGTGGCTGATCACCTCTAAGACATTTCACAACTGGCAGCCAGCTAGAAGTCACACTGCACTTTATTATGGAAATGTTTCCGTTCGTAATGAACACTCATCTTTTGATTATGTTTCTCCTTGATTGACCCAGGCACAAGGCAGGCAAATACCTTCCCTGTAAGTCCAATCTGGAGTCCATTAGAAACCAAAGTGAATTTTGGCTTCTGTTCTCTGATCACTGACAAGTTGCTAAAGAACCACCCCTGTCAAAGTCACTTGAGACTGAGGTCACACCTCTGTACTGTTCATATTCCTCTAATGACTTGAAGCATCCCAGCTGTCAACAGTTTGGATGCCCAGAGGAGGGCAAGAAAGCTGGCAAGGTGTGTGCTGAGACACCTCAATCTTCTGGTCTGAGAAAGAGGCCAAGAGATGAGCTCACTGCTCTCTACAATGTCCCAAGGAGAGGAAGTGCAAAAGGAGGCTCCGGTCTCTTCTCTGAATAACCACTGACAAGATGCACAGGAACAGCACAAAGCTGTACCAGGGAGGTTCAGACTGGAGATCAGAAAAATTTCTTTACTGTGGACACTGGGACAGGCTACCTAGACAGGTGGTTGGTGCCCCAGGCCTGTCAGTGTTCAAGAAGCATTTGGATGATGTCCTCATTGATATGCTTTACCTTTTGGTCAGCCCCAAAGTTGTTGGATAGTTGGGCTTAATGATCTCTGAACTTCCAACTGAACTGTTCCATTCCATTCCATCAAACACACAGACTTGTAAGAGATTTGAGTTCACAGCACACTCTGCTCACTTCCTTCCTCCTGGAAATGGGGCACCAAGCCCACACACTGTTGCAGGGACTACCAAATTCCAGTTGCCACACAGCACAGCTTCTTGGGCTGAACCAGAGAGCTGGGACTCAGCCGTGTGCTTGCAGCTCCTGAGAGTGACTTATTGGTAATTCAGTAAGCTGCTCCAAGGAGTGCAGATGGGAGTTATAAACACACACACACCACTGACCTCAGCTGCTTTCCTATGGTCATCCTCATTCTCCAGCATCCGGACGTCCACACCAAGGCAGCGGAGATAGCGCCCAAGGCCCTGCAGCATGTTATCACAGACCACGCTGAACTCTTTTGGGGAGATGGGAGCAGGGGGACGTGAGATCTCTTTATCAGATCCTCTGCATTGCTACGGAAAAGCAAGAGATCTGTAAGCAGCAGAGAAGAAGGTTGACTGTCACCATGCCTGTTCTGCCTCCCTGCATCTTCCCACCGTGACAAACCCAGCTGTCCCCTATCATGTGTTACAGCTGCCCCCACATCCTGCAGCACCCCCAGCTCCTCCTTCACGTCCTTTCTTCAACTCTTCAACAACCACCTACAGCCTGAGCAGAAGGCCGCACGCGGTGGGGCTAATCTGGAACTAGCCATCTACCTGCAGACACCCGGTCACCCAAAGCAAGGATCTGCAGCCTTTCCTTGAGAAATGCCACCTTGGCCTCTATGCTTTACACAGACAGAAATATATCTTACACACTGCTATCCCCCTATGAAATTAGACTGCAATCAATATAGATGTTCCAAGGTTATTCTGTGGGAAGGGGATCTGACAGACAGGGAGAAACAGGTAGACAAAGCAGTCATGTTGGCCTTGTTATCTTCGGAAGTTTAAAAATAGGCAGTGCCTGAATTGTGTTTATTTTATTTCAAATTGCTGCTGGGGGAGTTCCTGCAGTTGGAGACTTTGTCTCTGGGAGGCTCCCACTACAATGCACGGAGAAGGGAAGTTAATAAGGAGCCTCCAGGGCTCAGCACTGCCTTCAGGAACTTGAATCTGCTGGGATGACAGAAGGGAACAGCCACCATCTATGCAGGGCTACGATTCTGTGATTCTATGCTATCCTTGCAGCACTTCATTTTATGCAGGAGCTGATTCAGCCTTGGAAACACAGCAGAGCACCATTCAGACACACCTGGGCTGACTCTTAAAACCAGCTCAGACTCCAGGGCTCAATTTGTGAGATGCTGCACTCCCAGAAGCTGCTACATGCAATGAAGGCTCTGCAGCACTGCGTGGAGAGGCTGGGCTGTCCCCAGCTCCTGGAAGGACCCTGGTGAACACAGACATGTCCTGAGGCGTCAGGGTCTGTGATAACAGATCAAGTTGGCCCTTCAGCGTTGAGGTAGTCGGAAAATACTTAAGCATGTGGTGCTGCCTCCCTTCCAACAGATGTAGAGGAGCAGCAGCTGGCTCTTACTTGTGTTTATTCAGTGGCTAACTGTGCCATATGTAGTTTTTTTCTCATGTTTCATCCCAGCAGAATGCAAAAGGCTTCTAAAGGAGAACAGTGTCATTAGCCCCACTTTGGGTATTGGATAAAGAAACACTGAGAGCTTGGAGTCAGGCAGGATGCAGGCAGGCAAAGTCTGCTTTTCTGAGTCCCAGTCCGGGTTTTACCAACTACCTCGTGGTTAATGAATCTGACTGTACAGAATACAAAGATGACCCAGGAGTTCACAAGGTAATTCAAGCCTGAAGTACTCACTTTTCCCATCCCTGCAGCAGCCAGTCAGGTATGTTGCAATGCACAATACTCCCATGAACACAGAGCCCAAGGAATTAGGAAACTACTGAGCGGCTTTGCACATCACTATCTGAATAATGGGATACTGCAGATGTACATATTTGATAAGGAGGATACTGGAAAGATAGCTGTGATCAAGAGTATCTCTGTCCAACCATGGACAGCAAGCCTCTCTAGAGTCTGCTGACTGCCATGAGCCCACATTTGTGACATCAGGAAGAGGACACCATGTATGATAAAACTGGAGGACTACTGTCCACTCCTGATCTTTCAAGCTGAGTCACATGAGGCTCTGACTGGGAAATCAAAAAACATCAAAAAGACTTTAAGTCCCTTGGGAATACATTGAATGGATCGGGAGCACTGGAGACTGGGATCTGGGCAGAAGGAGGAGAACAGACCAGCTGAAAGAATGGCTGTGTGGATGGTGTTATGTCCAGGGCTTTGGGTTCCATGACCTAGGATGTACCTTCAAATGACTGTGAATGCTGACATTGGATGAGATGCAGCTCACCAGGAGGGGAAAGAACACACTGGGCAGCAAGCTGGCTGGACTTATCACCAGAGCTTGAAGCTAGATTTGACAAGGGAAGGGGATGAACTGCTGAGTGACAAAGAAAAGCCAGGGAATACAGTCACCTTAGGAAGAAACTGGGGAAAGCCTCAGATTTGTCCCAGAGGATTTTGGGGGGGTTTCTTCAGATATGGAGAAGGCTGAGGTACTTAATGAGTTCTTTGCCTCAGTCTTAACTGGCAGCCAGGCTTCCCATGCCTCTCATGCCCCTGAATCTCTAGGCAGAGGTCAGGGAAGCAAAATCCCTCCCACTGTAAGAGCAGAGTAAGTCTGAGATCACTTCATGAGGCAGAACAAGTCTATGGGGATGGATAACATGTATCCCAGGATCCTGAAGGAACTGGCTGAAGTGGCTGCTGAGCCACTCTGTCATATCTGAAAAGTCATGGCTGTCAGGTGAAGTTCCCAGGGACTGGAAGAGAAAAAGGGAAACATCACTTCCATTTATAAGAAACGAAGAGAGGAAGACCTGGGGAACTACATGCTGGAGCGCCTCGCCTCCGTGCCTGAAAAGATCACGGATCAGATCCTCCTGGAAGAGATGTTAAGGCACATAAATGGTAGGGAGGTGATCTGAGATAGTCAGCATGGCTTCACCAACAGCACATTGTGCCTGACCCATCTGGTGGCCTTCTATGATGGAGTGATGGCATTAGTGGAAAAAGGGAGGACAACTGATGCCAACTACCTGGATTCACAAAGCCTTCGCTATGGTCCCACACCACATCTGTATCTCTAAACTGGAGAGAGATGGATTTGAAGGGTGGAATAAGGAACTGGTTGGATGGTCACAGACAGAGGGTTGTGGCCAGCAGCTCTAGGTCCAGGTGGAGGTTGGCGACGAGTGATGTCCCCTGGGGGTCCATCTTGGGACCAGGGCTCTTGAACATTTTTATCAGTGACACAGACACTGGGATTGAGTGCACTCTCAGCAAGTTTGCAGATGACACAAAGCTGAGTGATGCAGCTGATACAACAGAAGGAAGGGATTCCACCCAGATAGACCTGGACAAGCTTGACAAGTGGCCCCATGTAAACCGAGTGAGGTTCAACAAGGCCAAGCGCAAGGTATAGCAGTTGAGTTGGGGCAATGCCAGCTATGAGTACAGATGGGAGAGGAATTTGAGAGCAGCCATGCAGAGAAGGACGTGGGGGTCCTGGTGGGCACAGAGCTGCACACGAGCAGCAGTGTGCGCCCGCAGCCCGGGAGGCCAGCAGCACCCTGGGCTGCACCAACAGAGGGCTGGCAGCGGGCAGGGAGGGGATTGTCCCCCTCTGCTCTGCCCTCGTGAGGCCCCATCTGCAGTACTGCGTCCAGGCCTGGGGCCCCCGGCGCAGGAAGGACGTGGGGCTGCTGGAGCGGGTCCAGAGGAGGCCACGAGGACACTCAGAGGGTGCAGCACCTCTGCTGCAAAGACAGGCTGAGGAGCTGGGGGTGCTCAGCCTGGAGGAGAGCAGGCTGCGGGGAGACCGCACTGTGATCCTCGCGTGTTGAAGGGGGATTATAATCAGGAAGGAGAACTTTTTACACAGTCTGATACTGACAGGACGGGGGGGGAATGGCTTTAAACGAGGAGGGGAAATCTAGATGAGATGTTAGGAAGAAATTGTTATCCAGAGGGCAATGAGGCCCTGGCAGTGTTGCCCACAGAAGCTGTGGATGCCCATCCCTGGACACATTCAATGCCAGGCTGGAGGGGGCCCTGGACAGCCTGATACAGTGTTTGACAACCAGACCATGGCAGAGGTGTTTGAACTGTATAGGCTTTAAGGTTCCTTCCAAAATAAGCCATTCAATGATTCTATGAGTCTACAGAAGGTAGCACTGCATTCACATTTGAGAATATTTGGAAAGAAACACAGACCAGTGAGTCTTGTCTGTTAATAAACAAATCTTGCTTCCTGCAAACGTTCTCATAGGTGCATAAACAATCAGATGTCTGCATTTTGAAAGTAAAACTTTGTTACCAAGAGAGAAGGACAAGCCATGTTCCAAAATAGTTCAGCATTCACACAGCTGCAAGTTGCCAACTGAGTTTTGAAGTTCGGCCACAAGGTACGATGCAGGGGGGAGGACAGATCCAGAGTGTGCAATGGTGGGCTGGGGGCCAGACACAAACCATCAGCAGAAAGACTTTTTGATGAATTGTTTTTAATTTAGCAGACTTTTACTGCGTATGCAATAAAAGGGACATTCCCATTATGAAACCAAAGTGTAGAAGTTCAGTTAAAAGCAAAAGTAAGGAAGCCAGAGTTTTGAAACCTGATTAATGCAACACCTAGGCTACAGCATTCAAGCCCACACCAATGAGGAAACAGAGAAGAAGCATTTCTACCAGCAAAGTAAGCTGGATTATGCCACACAGATCTGCACCAAGGACAAATTCGCAAGGACAAATAAAGCTAAAACTGCAGGGAAAGCCAAACTGAGGTATGCAAAGGAGGAAATACATCTTAGTCGTGAAGGGGAGGAGCAAGGAAGATATTTGCTGCAATAGTCCTGAGAACAGACTACAACCAGGCATGCCAGGCATAGCTAATATTATGACTGAGAGACAAAGCAACATATGATTTACAGGGGTCTTGAGCAACATGCAGCCCTTTGAAGCTGTTTACAAACCTGTCCAGAAGGTGACGGTACCTCTTGTTTATTCAGCTGCTTCTTTGCCCTGGGTTTTACACTTGCTTTTCCCACCAGACTTTCAGTCAGGTCTGAACTCAGACCAAAGCTTTCTGGATCCTTACACAGTTTCTCATAGACCTCCAACAAGCAGTATGCATCTGAAGCTGAAAAAAAGCAAAACATGAGTATGAGCTGGATTCACTCAAAAGTCAAACAGACTTCCCAGTGCAAGGAAGAATCTTCATCTTTGTAAATTCCACTTACTAACATTATACCCTGTACTCTTTTACTGCACAATCACAAAATAGACGCAGAGCAACTGGAAAAGTGACAGCCCTCTGTTACCTCTGCTCTAACGTAATGCAAATTGCAGTGTGCCTGCTTAAGCACCAGGTAGGACAGCTTCTGCCAAACCATTTTACTCTCCATTGTTCCTGAGAAGTGGTTTGCCCATGGTTTATTACGGCATCTCAGCTATGGGAAGGCAGCTTCCCCATTAGATGCAATATCTTAAAAAGCAATAAGTGAGCTGTTTGCAATCACCTGCCCACACGCACTGCCATGCGGCCTCTGCTCCGCGCAATGGGAGCCAAGTCTCCAAGCCAGTTTTACAAGTCTTAGTGATTAACTTTTGTGGGAACTGTGTCAACTTCAAGGATAGCCGAGCGAACAAAGGGCTGGTTCGCTTCAGCAGGCTGTCCTCTGATGCCTCAGGAAAAGATTTAGACTCAGACTTCTGACTCTGGGGTAATCAGCACTAAATGCCACCGTTGCCTCCACAGCACAGATCCTGTGCTACAGTCTCTGACACCACGTCTACCCACTTTTAACTCTAACAAGCGCTTCACTGTGACAAATGAACACAGCATTTGTTTCCCAGAAAGGCTGTGAAATGAGGCAGAAGGAAGTGGACTTTCTTCCTTTCATTTACTGAGAGGAGTTTCCACTGGGATGTTTCATCAGACAGAATCTGCAAAGCACAGGAATTCCTTCATAAGGGAAATAATGAATCACTGGGCAGTTTAAACTTCAACCATTAAAACCACGTCCACAAAAGGACAAACAGAACATGTGCTGGCTGCTCCACACAGGAGTGAATCGCCATTTGCCGCTTAATGATTTTACTGGTGACAGACATCAGACAAACACGGCCTCCAAGGGAGAAATGCACCTTGAGGCAGTCAGTGAGCAGACCTGCATAGAGGATCTGTTCCTCCCGCAGTGGTCGCTTCTCCCAGTTAGACATCTGCTCTGTTTTATCTAGTGGTTTTCCCAGGACGTGTTGCACCAGGAGGCTGAGCCCTTTTTCTGGCTGCCTGAGCCCTTCATCTTCACAGCTCTGCTCTGGGGGCAGCGCATCGACCTTCAGGCTGCCCTTCTTCCAGTCAATGGAGCTCTTTTGCAGCTGATGGAAGGAGAAGGATACAAAACATGTGGTTATAAAACAAATCCTACAACACCTCCTGTTTCGGTGGGTGGGGACTCACAGCAACCCTATCATTTTTAGATCTTGCCTGGCACACTGAATCCCATTGTCACAGACAAGGGCTGGGGTGGCATTAGATACATAAAGCTTCTGATTATTTGCTTAACAAATGCTTTTGCTGGAAAGAAATCCTTCCTTCCTGAGAAGGAAAAGATGTTCACTGTCTGACAACATCGCATCCCAGCAGCAGGGTTGTGACTGAGGCTCTCTGGAGGTTTGCAGGGGTACTCAGGCAAACTAAAGGCTGCTGAACACCACCTCAATAAAAGCACAGCAGTGGTTCGGCACCTTTCTCCTCCTGGATCCAGAGGAAAGATCTTCCTGCAACACAGTGGGCAACAGCCCTTCTGAAGTTGTCACTACTCAGATAAAAATGAGCCAGTGCTTTTGCAGGTACTTCAGACACCACTGCACTTCCCAGGTTAAGCTCTCCATCCCAAATATCTGGGTCCTCCCAGCCAGAAGCCTGAAATGTCCTCTGCAAATTTGACCCATTGAAGCGGCTGTCCTCAAGAACTCTGCAGGTCGCTGAGCTGCTGTGTGCTAACCGCAGACATCTGCATCTCAGCTGAACAGACACTGCTGTGCTGAACTCACCTGCAGCGCCGCGTTCAAAACCTTTCCCTAGTTGAATGGAGCTATGTCTCCACTTGGTTCCATTTTTCCACAGCTCACACAAAGCCTGTGAAAGGTTATTAGTATACCAAGCACTAACTTTTTAGTTGATGAAAACTGAATGCTTCTGTTTTGCTACAGAATCAGATTTCCCTTGAAGGTCAGAAACAGAAAAGGTCTGTTCACTCACTCAGCCATCTCCCTGCCAGTGCAGGATACAAAAACACAAAGCTGTGAAATCATGCCAGTTATCTACCAGGGCAGGCAGAAGACACAATTTGCCATGTTTTCAAGTGTTAATCCTTACTAGTTTGTCTATTGTGAGTAGGTCCACTACGCTTTGTGACTGCTTATCCATGCCTTTCAAAGTGGAGCATGTGGCTGCAAGACTGCTAAGGTCTCCAGACATCCCATAACCTGGAAAGGAAAAAATAATCACATGATTAGCAAAATTCAAATTATGGCTAACATGCTGCAGCTTTTTCTAGTTTGAAGACAAAATGTTAATGATATCTATATATAAACTTTGGTAGAAAGTCTGTTTGGATAGAGAACATTGCAGACTTCCAATCTTTCCTGATCCTGAGACAGAACAAGTGGATGAAAAGCGCTGAGTTTAAGCTCAGTTTTGTTAAAATCTGCTAGATCAGGGAAAGGTGAACAGAATAAACTCCACAAGCCTTTAGCCTCTGTGAACTTCAGAGGATGGATAATGAAACAGCCCTTGAACTCCTCTGCAAAGGCTTCCAAACAGGGCCTAAAACCAGCGTGGTAAGCTGCAGAATGTTGGTGTCCAGCAAGTCTGCTTTGGGACAGGCTCAACCAATCCAGAAAACACAGCTTCCCCACACATCTGAAGGTCAGGGTTTGGTATGGAACTAACCAAGACAATCCCAAGCCTGAGTGGGGAGGCTAACTTGGAAATCTAGCTCAAAAAAGGGAGATATCTACCATTACCAGCCATCCCGTTCACCCTGCTTATTCATATAGGCAGTCTTTGAATACTCAGGATACAAAAGTCATCCCATGCTAACTGGACTGAGAATGACAACCCCAGCAGGACCCAGGCACTTCACACAAGCTGAGCTGCCTTCAACACCTGAGGCAGGGGAGAAGCACGTTACCTAGTTTAGTGATGGCTGCATCTGAGTAGAGCCTCTGGATGATATGGGGAAGCTTCTCTTTCTCACCCTTGACTTCAGCTTGCTCAAGGAGCCGTGGCAAATCGAGCAGGAACACCTCATCCCTCACAGCGAGTTGAAGGAGGGAGACGCGGGGCTTCCCGACCATGCCAAACGAAGGCCTCCACTCCATGTCGATGCCAACAATCTGCCCAGGCTGCAACACAGAAAAGCTTTCTGCACTTGCAGACTGTCCACGCTTAAAAATCGCCTGAACCACCTTGAAAAACAGTTACTACCCAGGATACACGTATTGCTTTTTCAACAACTGTGTCTCTTTGCAGGGGTGCAAATGACACCAATCTCAAGTGACATTCACAGTTCACTCAAAGTACACCTGTGGGGTTTCCCTGCCACAGCAATTCCCAGCATGCTACCCAGGCTGACAAGCCTACAGGCCTCACTGCAGTCCTTGACTTGAGGAGGGAGGTGTTAATGGCACCCATAAGCACTCCCATGTACCAGCCTGTTACGCATTTTCTGCTCCCTTATCTTCCGGCTTAAACACCACAGTAATGCTCACCTGCAGCACCTTTTCACAGCATTGCATCATATCTTCCCAATTCTGCAGTAAGTGAATATTCGCACGTGGAATAGGAAGCTGGTAATAATCCTTCTTCTTAACCTCTTTGTAATTCTCTTCTTTGGTTGTCTCTTCTACCCTGCACAGAAGCAGATACAACAGCTTTAAAGTATTCAGTGAGGGGAAATGCTGGTTTGGAGGAACCCTGGAGAGCCTTAAGCCCCTTATTTCGCCCTGGCCCTGCATTTCCCCCCTGACACTCCACTCTTTCTCTTACCTCTTCTTTCCTCCACTTCCCTACAACTTCAGTCTCCTTCATCCTGAGTCACCTCCTCGTTTTATTTCCATAAACCATCACTGAAATGGCACTGTCTGAGATCTCGCCGTGCTCATGTACTGTATCCACAGCAGAGAACAATTAAATCAAAGCACCTGTGACAGTCTCAGTCCCTGTCCCCAGTGCTCTGCTCTCTCCCAGAACTGATGAAGTGTGGATGACAACATTGGGCAGTCGCTTCCAAGTTGACAGAGATAACACATTTTAGAGATACAGCCACTGGCCCCTGAGGTTAACACAGAAGTCCATTAGCTCCTGTGGTGTGATGCATAACAAAGTCAACACAGACCAGCAATGCATCCGGTCAGGAGCTTCTCGCTTCCCCACAGCATAAACTGGCTCAGAACAAGAACCTCAGGCTGCTCCACGCTAGGATCACTCCCAGAGGGAACTGGTGAGTCTGTCTCACTGTTTTTGTAGCAAAGGATTCACGTGTTGCCTGCTGCCATCCATCTTCTTCCTTCTCCATCCCCTTCCCTGTAAAATGACCACATGAGCAGAACAAGAACACGCTGCCAGCTGACCCACAGAACACGTGCCTTGGTGTTCAGATGTGCCACACAGAGATTTGGTGTCTGCATTAACACTGTGGGCCTGTTGGGAAGATGCCTGCAGGAACGAGCTTACTGACTGCCCACAGCAGATCTCAGACAGCATTCTGTCCTTACAAAACACAGCAAAGCCTCCTGGAATGGCCTCATAGCTGAAAGTCAGTGTATTGCTGCGGCGTCTCAGCCAGATGATGCAATCAGAGGAAAGAAGCTAATAAAAATATCCAGCTATTTTGGACATGTCACAAATTTCTGGATAGTCTCTTTCCCATAGAGACTTGAAATGGGTTATTATTTGAGAAAATATTGACTAAGCTTATGTTTAGGGGACTGTGTGACTAATTTTGCATCAGTGCAGCTTTCACTGTACAAACACTCCTTTCCATGCATTTGTGTGCACGGGGAAGTCAATATTTGTGTAAAATATTTGATGAAGGTGTGCAGTCTCAGGTCTCCAGGAATATTCTCATCTGCAGAGCTCAGGAGGGACATGAGCTGCGGCCAGTGGAGAGATAATATTATTTATGTGCAGGTATCACCTTGTCCTCTACAGTGTGAACATCCTCTCTGGCAACCTGCTGCACTGTTAGCTCAACAAATAATAAGGCAGACACTGTTTTATTAGGTTCCATGGCTCCACTTTTCACTTACAGTAGCTATCGCAACCAGATGAGCAAAACTGCAGCAACAAAGGATTTTGCTTGTCTGCTACAGCTTCGCATGGATGGCAGAGCACCTGCTGATCAGTGTGCCTTCACTCCACCCGCACAATACTGAGGCTTCCTGGAGCAGAGGCATGCCCTGAGATTCCCGACCTCTTTGGTTTTTATCTCCTGAGATGCACAGTTTGTGGCTAGGTCACACTCCTGTTAACCACCCCTCTGTGTTCTGAGGGATTACACGTCATGCAAAAACCTCCTGGCTCCCAGCAGGCAGTCGTGCAGCTTCAGTAAGGGGGAGAAAGCAGCTCCACAATGCATCAGATCTAAGCAGAACATGTCCTTGACAGACAAGTTTCCTGTGCTCCAAGAAAGCCATGTACTGTTTGGAGAAGTGGGTCTTTGTGGACAGTGCTTTCAGTGTGAGTACATCTGGGTCACATAGGGCCTGAACACCAACCCGTGCAGCTCCGCACTGGGAGAAAGATCAGATCCATGAACTTCAGCACGTGAATTGTTAAAGTGATCTCCTCCCCAGTTCATTACCATTAAAAATAGTGATACATTATGTACTCATTCATCTTCTAATTAAAGCAAGTTAATCCAAACTATACTCCTAAACTATGACCTTTTAGCCAAGAAAAGCTCCGGCTTTTTGGTTTCTTTTTTTTCAGAATCACCTCTTCCGGGGATGGAAATCTGCTCCAGTGCTCTAGTGCTGAAAACAAGACACCTGACACTGAACTTGTTAGAGCAGGTAACCTTGCCCAGTCTCAGGCTTGCTCTGTTTAATACGGTCCCCTTGGCGAGGGGTCAGCATTAACCAGGCACCCCAGAACAGATCCTAACTGTTGGAGGGAGTTCATACATCTGACATACAACATCAGTAGGAAAGTTCAATGCTAAGAATATAAGGTAAGAGGAAGAACCCAAATCGTGTGGATGGAACTGCACATTCTGCAGCAGCATGTGAGAGCCTCAGACAATGTGGAGGAGCAGAGGAGGAAGAGAATGCACCCTGCCTCTGCTTGTTGCACCAAGCAACTGGTGCTGAACTGGGGCTGAAAGCTTCCAATTTGCTACCAAAAGAGCAGTGATGGTTGATCTTCTGCTGGCTTTAATCCTTCCCAAACGGGCAATGTGTGATGCCAACTTCTCCAAAAGGCCCCACAACCCATTTCCAATCTCAGATTTCCATCACGTGCACTGCAAAGTTCAGCCCCATACATGAACTTATTCCCTCATGTTACTGGTTCCAAGGGTTATGTTTGAAGGATGCTAAAGATATGAGCTATCAGCTTGTACAAAAATGTAAATAGTTACCTCTTGGGAGTGGTCAAGATTTTCTCACAAACTCTCCTCTAATCTCACCATGTTTTTGAACTAGAAACACCAATCTCCATGTTAAAAAATAACAATCTCAAACCCAACGCCACACTTCACAATTGAGGACAGAAAGGTAAAACAGAGGCACCAAGTAAGAAGGGCTGAGTCCCAGCACCCTGCAGTAAGGTGACTGCCTATAAGAGTGGAGTCCTAAGGGACATAATGCACTGTGGTTCTGCTGCTTCTTTTGTTTTCTGACAAAAGCCCTGACTCTACCTGGAAATATGCAACTGCTCCTCGAACGTCAGCAAGGCTTTGAGCTATGCTCCACCAAAACCACACAGCCACAGCTGTCCTGCATTTGCATTGAGTGTTCAGGGATTGGTGCTCTTCTGCGCACAGAATCCAATTAGATAAATTCCTGCCCTTCTACAAGTAGAGAAAATGCTGCTTGCAACAGGCCAGCAAAGCGACAGTAATTACTCTGACCCCAAGGGCTGTGGTAGCCTGCAGCCTTGCAGGAGTTTGGTGGTGAACATGCATGGGCACAGAGGCTGCCAGCCTGGGTTCACAGGACCAGACCTCACCCAGCCCGAGGTTCCAGATTTCCTGGGTGAGATCCTGAGAAGAGCCCACATGCACCACCTGCAGTCTTTGCAGTTCCTCAGGACTTGCAGGAGCCAGCAGCAGTGTGCAGATCTTTCTGCAGGAAAAAAATGCTTTAAGAAATAGTGCCGAACACGACACTACCTTAGAGATCTGCTTTAAAATGCTTGTGGGCAGAGCCATTGAAGTGTGGCAGAAACACCCTCACTCATGAGTAGAAAGCAAGCAACTGAGGCTCAGCACATTATACCCTTCTTCCTCCATACAGCACAACTAAGCGACTGGAGGACGCTGCTGCACAAGGAGGACGTGGGGCTGTTAACTCCAAAGTACACAGCACAGAACATCCAGAAGACACAGAACCAGGACTGCAAAGCTTTGGTACACCTTCACATGGAGCGCACTGTGGAGATCAGACAGCCTCCGTTGGCTCACCTGCTGCATGGAACATGGGGTTCCAAAGCAGGAGGGGAACTGTGGCACTGCACTGTGGGGACTGCATTAGAGGAAGGAAGGGGGACAGAAACTAACCAGAGGGCTGAGGGCATCTGAACATCACTGGGTAGATTTGTGCCTGAGAGTCTGGTTTCATCAAATTCTATTAACACAACTCCTCTAGGATCATCAAAAATCCCCATTACTTCTCACAGTGTTGGATAAAGCAAAACCTCCAGACTGGGTTAACAGCTGTCAAAGGAGGAAGCAAACAAATATAATTAGGAAATTTTGAGGAATTTTAAAACTACTTTGTTGTCCATAAGTCTCCCAAAAGACATTAAACCAGGTTAGAGTGCAGTGGGGGATGCAGAGTATATGGAAAACATGCAATCAACTCAATAAGGTAAATGCATGTTCAGATCCTGCACACACCATTTCATTTGTGCTGGTGATCCGGCAGAGAGTCTGAAGACCCCTCCACAGCAGGAAACAACCTCATACAGCTTCTAAATTCTCACGAGTGAGCTTTAAGTGCACCTTTCCAGACAATTCCAGGCATATGAAAAGCAAATGTGCCATGTTTATCACCAAGATGTGATCTCACTAAATGGAGGAAGTTTTTGCAAAACTATCTCAGCAAGGAAGCACTACAGCAGATCATTTTAAGCAAATACACAGTCCTTGTGTGATAAGTAATCTACACTGAAGAGGCACAAAACGGGGTATTTACCTCTCTTGGATCTCAAGCTTTTGAAGCTCATCAGCCACTTCAGAAGGCAGCATCTCCTCAGGCAAATTGCAGCGTTGTGCCCATCTTGCTGCTGCGTTCAGATCACAGTACCTGAGCAGCAACTGTATCAGGTGCCCCTGAAGCCATCGATTCTCTCCAACTGTGCTCTGGAAGGAATCAGAGGTGAAGAGATGTCACTGCAATGTCCACTGTGGTGTATCTCACCCCTCTAAGCAGAGACCATCCTCCCAGGGGCTCTGAGTTAGTGCAGAGAGGAGCAGGAATGCCTGCAATGCAGGACTCGCACTATTCAAGCCCAGAAAGTGCTGCACCTCTTTCTGCCAGGAGACAGAGCACATCTGGATGCCAAGAGCTTACCAGGCTCTTTGGATTCTTCAATAGCAAGGCAGCTCTGAACTGTATTTGTATATTGTATTCAGGAAATATCTGTCTGAAAGCCATGGGTGCAGCAGAGATAAGTGAGGGTAAAGCAACACCATGTAGCCAGGCCGGTGGCTAGCATATTGTTTGGTTGATCTCAGACACTAATTAGATTCAGCACCATCAGAAGCAGTGACTGAGCAGTGAGTACAGCTCTTTGGGCTCATCAGCCAGCTAACTGCATGGCTTCTGGGTTGATTTACATGCTGTGTGCACACATGGGTCTAAAGGGATGCTGATGTGCTGGAAAAGGCCATAGGATGGCTGCAGATAAGACAGCAGCATTGGGCCTCTCCCAGCTTTGGGATTACCTGCGTGGATAAACAGGACTCTACAATTTGTAAGTCACATGTGGGTTCAAAGCAGGACAAAGCAAAGCTTTCTTGAGCAGCACACTCTGATGTTCACTGTGAGGATAATGCTCATTGCTCAGTTTGCACACCACTGCTGTGAAAACAGGGCCACCAGGTCCCTTCTGCAGCAAAATGCAGCAGATGTTAAGCAGACATCCTGCAACACCAGCAAGACCCAGCCAGCACAGCCAGTGGGTCCAGGCAGGCAGTGGTCCCCTCCTGGACCGGAAATCGTTTGCTCTGGAAATCCGACTTTAACCCCACTGATAACAAGAGGTATCCAGAGCAGATATTTCTCCTTTAGTATCTATTCCAGGTCTCTGTGGACATGATGACTGGCTTATTGCTTACACAGACAAACACAATCTCAAGTGTCACTGCAGGAGCCTGAGTTATGCACACCTGCAAATGGGGAAGGCCGTTTGAGATGTTCCCTGTCCCCAGATGTTTTCTGGTGGGAGTGAACACAGTGTGCATGTGCCTGAGCGCATTTCAGAGCTCAGAAGAGCACAAGCACAAACTCACTGCTGCCTATGGCTTAATCCAGTGGGGAAGCACAGCTCGTTGCTCACGCTGGCACCACGGAGCTGCCATGAGCAGATGAATAGGGCCCACAATAGTCTCCACTTTGACACTCAGATCCACCAAAGCTCTGTTCTCTTGTTCACCACCCTGCTGGATGCTCTTCAGGGTGCCGCGACGCAGCAGCTGTAATAGGAAGTTAGGGTGTGGTGATCCGACAACCAGGAGAGCTGCAGGGGGTGGCAGCAACCCCTCCTGCCCAGCCAGCCCACCTGTGCTCACACATGGCTCAGAGCCACCGCAGCCAGACCCACATTCCTCCAGACAGCCCTGCTGACTGATTTACTCACCCATATCCCTTAGAAGTTAATACTGTCAAGGAAACTTAATTGCTACAACAAGTTGAAACTCTACACGGCGGATCAGGTTCTGCAGATATACAGCTACACTGCTGCTAGCACTACCAACAGGTATTTTTTAGGGTAGCAAAAGGCCACAGGAATGAAGTGCCCAGGTGTGCACATTACTGCTATCCCTCCTTTGCTGCCCCACCAAGCTCCCGCAGGTCAGAGGCTGTTCCCAGGTGTGGGCACCTTGCTTTTCCTCCCCTGCATGTGCCAGCAGTGCTGGGTGGTAACGCCGGGGCCACGGGGCCTCATTCCTCACATTCCTTCAGTAACTAAAAGGTGAGAAGTTTTCTTCAAAGCAGACAGCCCTGAGCAGAGATCAGGAAACAAACCTGGCGACGGCCTCGAGGTAAAGGAAGGAAGAAAAACAAACAAACAAACAAACAAACAAACAAACAAAAACGCCCCAAACCAAAAACCCCAGAGAGGTGTTGGAGGGGGCACAGGCCTGGAAGAAGAGCCACGGACATCTGGCATCCCAGGTAGTGCTCACAGGAAGCCAACCTGCCCCTAAAAACTGTCACCTCAGCACCGTGTCTGTGCCCTGCCACTTCACCAGCTGCCACAACGCAGCTCTTCCCATGGGTACAAGGAGGACTTTCACTGCTGCTCCTCGGAGGCACAGCAGGAGCAGTGCCAGCAGGATGGGGGGAGCACAGGGAGCCCAGAGCTCGGCTGCAGGGGGGAAGCAGGGAAAGGGAGACACAGCGATGGGCAGTGCAGGAAAGGATCAGCTGCCACACTGCAGCTTTTGCACTCCACGTTTCCTCCCCCCTGAGCCCTCCCTTGGCCATGCCAGCCCACACACGGCATCTCACATCTCTGCTCCATGCAGCTGAGCTCAGCCAAGCACCTTGGACAAGAAGGGCGCTGGGAGAACTCCTGCCTGCTCTGCCAAGCCGCTTCTCACAGTCCTCCCCAAAAGAACATATTTTCTTATTAACATTACAGAGCAATTCCCTCTTCTAGGTTCCCCTGTGTCCATCCCATTGTCTTTCTGTCTTTTCTTCCTACAACACAAAGTCTTTGGGGGTGGATCTCTCTTCAGTTCAATTGTTAATAAATCTCCTCGTGTCAGCTTTATTTCTGGAAATAATGAGGTGCAGATCTTTTTCTTTTTTTAATGATAACAGATTTATTCTTTCAACCACAAAAACAACTCTGGAAAGAAGGTTAACGTCTCCAGAGATATTACATCTTGCACTCTGAAATGGAAAATAGCTGTGTTTGTTATTTGTTGTTTCTTTGAATGAAAAGAAATAACATTGCTCTAAAGGGGAAAGGCTTCCACCGCAACAGCTCAGCAAGGAGCAAGAATGTTGAAAGCGGTCCCACAAGACGTGGCTCCGGATGGAGGGACAAACACTGCACTTGGGGTGACATTTCATGCCTTTTGTTTTTAGGACACATGGAGAGGAAAGCGGCGCAGTGGTTTGATGAGCATCAGCCACACATCCTAGTGAGAGAAGATGACTGTACCAGGAGGCTTGGTTACTTCTGTGGGTTCTAGACGTATCATACATTCTTTAATCCACACAAAATGCCTGACACCACCAACAACCCATGATTAAAGCTTTCCAAAATGACTGCTGCAGATTACCTACTTGTAAATCCAGTTCTTCCCCAGCCAAACGCCTCATACAGATCCTAGCAGTCAGTACAGAGCAAGGCCAGCAATGCCACAGAATCATGGAATACCCTGATCTTAACCCATGGCACAGCAATTCCTCCACTGCTATTGGTAATGTGGAATTCAAATACACAATATCTATTCTGGAAGTCACCCTCAGCAGCCCTGGGTTACTTTCATCTGTGTGAGTTGAGCTGCATTTCTGCCTGATACGATTCTCCACTTTCCCCCAGTATCTTTAACCAGTGAAGTTATTCATGCTGCAGTGACACCAATATTTGCAGCTAGATTTTAATTTAACTTTTGAATGTGTTGGCCAATTTCCTCTGCTATTCAGAGCTGCTAGAAACAGCAGAAAAAAGTCCTGCTAACACAGAGAAAATGTCACGTAGGATATTTAGACCCCGACACTGTAAGGGAGGGGAAAGTGAAACCTGAGCTCGGAAGGACAGAACTGCTGTAAGCCACGGAGGAGGTGAGGAGCACTCCTGGGGTCACTGCGATGCTGCAGGTGCCTCCAGGTTCCCCGGAGCATCCTACCGCGATGTCACTGTTGCTTCATTTGTGATGGAGGTTTCTGCATTGCAGTGGCACCGTTAGTAACTCATTTACGGAAAGGATTTACAGCTGGGAGCGGAGCGGGGACCCCGAGCGGCACAGCGGCCTGTTCCCCCGGCGAAGAGCATCCTGACCTGCAGGCGCCCCGCACCGACGGCTCTCGGCTGAGAGGTGCCAGCATCGCTCGCACTGCAGTGCAAGGCTCCGTGCGAGAGCAGCCGGCCGCTCACCCGCGGGCAGCGCACAAAGGCGGCAGCATGAGAAAGACGGACTTTCTCACCACTTGAGCTGCGCTCTCTCTCCCAACGCTGGCTGCTCAGATGCACTAATTTAGGAACCGAAGAAGAACAAAATAGCCTCCATTCATATCCCCGAAGACTGACTTTCAGATAGCGATCAGTGCGTCATTGACAGAGCCACACTTCAGTGTTCTGGAGGCCATTACCACATCAATGGCGGGGAAGTGGTCTTTCTTCTCTCTTTCAACACAGCTTTGGCAATGGGCTCCCTGGGGCATGTTCACACTACCTTTGTGTATCGTGAGCCCCGGCTTCCCAGCCTCCCCGCCATCAGCTGGGGAAGACGGCTCTTTGAGAGGCCATTCAGAGGAGCCTAACTTACCATATCGCTCGGATCAAGGCGAAAGCAACGACGGAAGACAACGTGCCGGGCTCCCCTGGAGGAGCTGCGTGCTCCTGGGACACCTGGGAGGAGCGCTTGGTTGTGAGCCCCGGCCGGGGCTGCGCTCGGACTGCTTCCCCTCTGCAGCCCTTACGATCTCACCCGTGCAGCTTGTTGCTCCGAAGTCCAGACGCCGCATCAGACGGTGGCCAGAAGAAATGCGAACGTCTAGCTTGTCTGTTAAAATTCACCGGGAGACCTGCAAGCCCATCCGTGGCACAGCCAGGGGCTGAGGGAAGGGCTCCTGCCCTCTGATCTGTGCGTGGAGACCACATCGGGACATTGTACTGGGACTCGGAGCCCGGTTTTGGGATTCAGGGCATGGTTTTGGGACTTGGGGTTTGGCTCTGGGACCCGGGGCTTGGTTTTGGCACCCAGTGTAAACAAGAAGCAGATAAATAGGAGAGAGGTCAGCAGGGAGCCCTGAGCTGCTGCTGGGCTGCAGCACTGCACGAGGAGCTCGGCTCGGTCAGCCCAAGGAAGGCTGAGCTGGCGCTATGCAGGAATATAACTGTGCTTTTCTGCTGTACCACGGGCTGTCAGGGAAAAAAACAGAGGCGGAGCCTTTCAGAAATGACAAGTAGGCACTTAAGGGAGCTTGCAAGAAGGAAGGGGTCCAACTTTTTACACTGTGTGGTAGTGATAGGGGGAATGGCGTTAAGCTATAAGAGACTTAGTTGAGATGTGAAGGGAAAATCCTTTCCTCAGAGGGCGGTGAGGCCCTGGCACTGCTGTCCAGAGCTGTGGGCCCCCATCCCTGGAGGCACTCGAGGCTGGGTTGGATGGGATCCTGAGCAGCTGAGCTGGTGGGAGGTTGGAACTGGATGATCTTTAAGGTCCCTTCCAATTTAAGCCATTCTATGATTTTATAGAGGAAGAAAAAAGTGAGCGTGCCAAAGCGCTGAAACAAATCCAGGGGGGCTGTGGAGCCAGGCAGGGCCCCCACCTTCAAGCTGAAACTACTCTGGTTCTGTGATCAGTGCTGCCCTGCCCTGCATCGCAGCTGTTCTCTTCACAAAGACACGCAGCTTCTTGCAGCAACGGCTGCTTTCAAGTCCCCAGCACCTCGCCAGCTGAGAACACCCAAGATCTCGTCTAACCAGAGTACAGGATGGCCCTGATCACGCTCAACAATATGACATGGAGATCCAAAATACATTTCCTGCATTGGGATTCTTTCCAAACTCGTAGCAGGCAGCCCCTGAGGGAAGTTCTTCGTCCTCGCCAAATGAAATCATCATGTCTCCAAAATCTGTTCATCCTGCCACGGGCGAGAGAAGGTACAGAGGTAAAAAAATGAACTCTGCTTTCAAAGTTGGAACTGAAGAGTGAGCATTTTCAACAAATGTTACGCAAGAACTTGAGACTTAAAAAAAACAACAAAAAACACAACTCTGAGCAACTGAGCAGCTCTTCACAGCAACCATCAGCCAGCTCAGAGCTGTGACAGATGAGCCGACTGCTGCTCACAGCTCCACGTTGTAGGGCACATGAAACTTCCCACTTCAGAGATAAAAAAGTTCTCCATACAAAATTTTACTTCTCTGAATCTGACCCAAACATCGCAGCTCTAGTAGCCAACCAGAACACAGGTATACAGCAAAAGGGTAATACTCTACAAAGTGCTCCCAGTATGCCCAAGGAAAGGTCTGCCCCACAATCCCCCAGCTGTTTCAGGATGCCAGGAGATTTGGGAAAGAGAGCATCATGATACATGCGTAAGACTAACACACAGCATGGGCTGAATCCTCACTGATGCCCTCCAGCATATGGACACAGCCTCTTCAGTGCTGCTCTGAAAAATCTGCTCTTACTGTCTGACCAGCCGCCACTGCTGGGCCTGCAGAATGACATTAGCAAACGATTCCACTCGTCCATGCTTATGCATCTGTCCCTCCATTCATGTCACTGTCTGTGTCAGCCAGACCTCGCAGGAGGGAAGGCAGCCCAAGCCAGGTGGATGTGTTGGCCAGTGACTCCTGGGCTGGGCCAGGGATCACTTCATGGTCCTCTTCTGTTCAGTAGAGTAGGTACAGCCTGACACTTTGAGGGACTTTCGTAGAGGGAACATCAGAACTTCTGTCTTTTTAACCCATAATTAACTCACATTCCTTATCGACATCCCACAACAGTTCCAGGTATATGGATGCACAAAGTCTGGATGCGTTCACCTGCAGTACTTATCCTCCCCTCCACTACTTGCTCAGGGAATGCTGCAGACATATGTCCTTATGGGCTGTAGAGCCAAACTAACCCTATTCAGACAGGGTCAGTTATTTGAAGAAAGAAATAATTACATGGCATCCTTAAAAATCCAAAATGAATACAATTTCTTAACAAATGGACTGAAAATTCTTTTTCACTACTGCTGCAGAGGCATCTTCTGAATTCTAATCTAACCCTGGCCCCCAGATTGCTGAATATTATTCATCACAGGGATCAGCAAAGGACCATGGACTTGCTCCGAATAAATAAGCTGCTCAGTTTTTATATGCTTCCAGATTTCTCACACCTCTTGGTCCCACGATGGCAGGCTGGAGATATTTTCTGGGAAGATTCCAGCACTTGGCAAGACTGAAGATGAATGAGGATGGGGAAATGGGCCAAGCTCTTTCAGAGTGCAAAGTAATATGTTACTTATCACAGTAGATGCTTTGTCTGAGACCAATAACAGTGCATTGAAGACAAACTGGCATCCCTTATCTTCCCAGTGTATTCTGAAGTAGCGTTTATCTATCAGACTTTTGTCATCCTGTCACACACACACGAACAAAGTGTCACGGTGGCAAACAGCCAGTTGCTCCCCAGTTTAAGAAAGCGAGGGCTCCCACCATACATTGCACACTGTGACCTACGCTGCTACTGGAGTTCACCCAGCCTGATCTTCTTACGATCCAACAACACTCCCCTGTTCCCTCAAGCCTAAGAGGGTTCATATACTTGCCAAGCACTTTCATAAACTTTCTACAAATGTCACCATAACATAATTCTATTTTATTTTGTGTCTTGAAGCATGAAATCCTGCGCAAGGAAAATATGGCGCTTCCTGTTAAACTATGACCTAGCAGAAGTCTGAGGCCGCCTGAAGGATCGCTATCAGAACGTGATTATTTCAAAATGCAACTTAGCAGAAGTGTCTGACATCCACTCACACCACAGGATCTGTCTGCAGGAGCTCCACTCCAGCTACAAAAGCACAGCAAGGACTGCAGCGACAGCCACACACTGCCAGAGAACAACGGTGTTGTGGGGATGAGAACAGAGAGTAAAGCACTGCTTCACTGCAGGACTGCGAGAGCTGCAGATGTGCCAAGAGGAAGAGCCTGCAGGAACAAAACCACTGTCGCTGTGTCTCCTCTGCTGTGAGGCTCAGCATTACACTTAATCAGTTTATCAGGATGCAGAGCAACTGAAGCCACCACGACGCCTTCCCATTTGTCTTGGAAAACCATAATATTAATCCTAACAAGCTAAACCAGTATACCAATTAACCTAACCAATCGCTCAATTAAGTGTTCCCATGCACAGTCACATGCGTAATGAGAATTCATAAACTCCTTTGTAAGGAGAGGTGGAATTCTGTTGGTTCCCAGCAGGGCAGGAGGATTCATTGCTGGTGCCCAGGTCAGCTCCACACAGCCAACGCGGACTCAGCAGAACCTGTTGGTAAGGGAAGAGCCTTGCAAACCTCTTTCTCCTTCTCTTGCTACTCCACTCTCTCTGCTCAGGTCCAAATGCTGTTACGAAGGCAAACAACAAAACAGGAATCCCCCAATACTTTGTCCTGCCTCAGCCTCCCATGGGGCTCCTTCCATACCACGCTGTCTGGATGCAGCCCTAATGCCTGGCAATGCCCCTCTGAGCTGCACTTCTCGTGTGGAAACAGCTCCATGAAAGACAGGTCATCAAAGAGCTGCAGGTTCTCAGCTGCATCACTGCCTCAGTGAGAAGGCCTGCAACAGGGGGCATTTTCTATTGAGGAAATCCAGGTGAATAAGTGAAAAGTTGGCGATGGAAATATTTGTTTGGGAGCCCTCACTCCTGCCATCCTTGGCCGATGATAAATAGACACCCGCAAGAAAAACGTGGGTTACCACTTATTTTACCCATCGCAAACCCCATCTGGCTCAGAGCCAAGGCAATAAAGGTATCTCTGTGGGATCTTTACCAAAAGGAAAGCTTGGCAGAGGCTTTTCCTCTCCTTTAATCTCTTTTGGTGCATTTATACTCCCAGTGATTTTTTGTTCTGAAGGAGAAATACTTGAGAGGGTTGACTGAATGAACTCTGAAATTCACACCCCGGCAAATTGGACTGATTTCCTAAATCCATAATTACAACATTCCTCAGAGATACACATTCTTTCAGAGAGAACAAGAGAAGATTAGTTTCCTGTTTCTTCCTATTTACATGACTTCTCCATCCAGAGGAGCCTTTTTCCTTCTCAAACAATCCTCTGTTTATGTGGTTCCCCTCTTGGCAGGGAACTGGTGAACTAATCTTGCCTAGAAGTGCAAGACAGCCACACTATCAATTGCAAATGGCCCAGCCATCTTTGTGAGAGGCAGCTGATTTGCACAGGCCTTTACAGCCTGGTATCTACCTGTGGGAGCACTCAGGCAGGCACCGATCGATTACAGGGTTTTCTAAATAAGCTGGGATGATTACTGAATGACAGGGTAGCTTTACTGTTGGCCGGATAAGAACATGGGAGTGGACCTGTGCTGTGTGTGAATATGTGCAAAGCTTTGGCAAATGGGCAGTCTGTCTTCCTGTGCTACCATAGGAAGTAGAAAGCTCAATGTCTCGTCCTCTTCTTTGCCTGTTTCTGCTGGAGGAGCCACTGTTAGCACTCCTCATAAAATTCCCTTTGCATTAGAGCAGCAAGAACAAGGATATTTGTTTGCTTGAAGCTCTAGACAGTGACACTGTCCTTACTTTTTCTTTGTGGCACAAATCCCTACATCTGATGCAGTCTGGAGTCAGTAAAAGGCATCCAGGAAACTACCACCACAGACTCCTGATGTGGCTTTCAAGCACCTCGATGTCCCACACGTTCCTATAAAGTTCTGAATGACAGTACTTCCTGCATTACCCACAAAAGCAATGTTTTTCCAATTTGGTTGAATTAAGCATCCCACCAGGGCCTATCGGTTGAGTCTAACAGCTTGCTGAAGGTCTCACTCTTTAATGTAGCGCTGACCTTTCAACCTACAGCCATAAGCCAATTACCCTCTTTTTTATACCATACCAAATCTCTTTCTGATGAAGCTGTGCTTTTGAATGAATGCATGCCAGTGACAGAAATGTTATTATGCTGCTTAGCAGCAAGCTAGTGCTGTCTGGCTGCAGGAGTTTTAAGGTCAGAAAGCATCTCTAACATACTGAAACAATTCTAAGAGTAATTTTTTTCCCCAGGGTTCTCTCCAGTTCCCTTCTCTTCAGTCTCTGGTGCTGTGTGTGTACATAAAGGCTATTTGGACACACTTTTTACAACGGAGGTGCTGGGCTCTCAGATTAATTCCTTACCAACAGCTCACTGAAGCAGGAGATGGACACTCAGATCCCACAAGCCTCTGCTGAATTCCCAGAGCTTGGCCCTTGTGGACTCTTATTTAAGCAAATGTGAGCTGATTTTCCAAGGTTATTGAACAAACACATCTCCCACCCCTCCAGAAAAACTTGCAGCGGACTTTGTCTTTCTGACACTTTCATGGACACCATGGAAAAAAACTGTCATTATCCACGGCTCATTTGCACCTAACATAAAATTCCACATAAAATTCACATAAAATACATCTGTATGTTTGTGCTTGACCACAATTTATCTAGAAATAGCTGGATTATAAATAAAACGATGATAAGGGTTATTAGGCACAGCTGCCCTCCAGGTCTGACACATAGCAGTCCTCTCTGAGATGAGCAGGAGGTAACACACAGGTCTTTATTTTCAAGCATATATATATCGAACTTTGCTAACTTTCCTCTAGATAGGAAGGTACGGAAGGCACAGCATCTTTGGCCTTTCCCATGTATTTCCCCCATAACAGCTGTAGTTTGTTAAATGAGAAGTTCCCATTTCTTTTAGAACAACAGTGCTAACTTCATTAGTAGAGACACATATTTTACTGCTCTCCATGCAGAAAGCAGAATGTAACTGAAGAATCACGCTATGCTTTTCCAGACACATCCACGGATGTCCCTGTTTTCTGCATCAGCCCTGCTGGTGTTTCAGCTGTCAATAAGTGCACAGCGCCACTTACAAACTGAACTGAAAAACAGAAGGAAATCCTGACATTGCCTGCTACTTGCACTGCCCAATTTCTCCATGCTTTACTATCCCCCCAGGTACAATATTCTCTTACATCATGTTGTGGCTCTATGGTCTCTCCACAGACCTCTGATAAGAGCAGTAAACGTTCAGAAAAAGGGCTGGGGCAGAAGCAGAGGAGTTGGTTGCCAGGATCAAGAATGGAAACATTCCCACCATCACTGAGCTGGTGACCGTCCTCTGAGCAGGGGACAAATTGCAGGAAGAGGAATGGGAAGAGCAATGAGAGCAGCATGTGGGAAGGTTTCAACAGATAGAAAGCTTCACTCCAGGGACCCCAGGGACAGCACCTGAGCCCAGCACAGGGCAGAGCTCTGAGCAGTTCCTGAGCACTGATTCCCCCCACGGCTGTAGGGCCAGGAGCCAAACCAATCACCCACCAGCTCTGTGCCCGCAGGCAAAGAGGCCATGCGCACTACTGAGGGCCGCCACACGGCGCCTGGCTGAACTCCTTCTGGTTTCTACCTTCCAGGAAAACAGCCAGTGTAGATTTAACGTCTGAGTGATGAAATCCATTACATCCCTGAATAAACAGTCCGCTCAAAGAGAGTGAAAGGTAATTTGACAGGCAGACTTACACTGCAAAACACATCGTTTATTAATCACCTCCTGAATATAATTCCCGTTTGCACTGCAGAGATTGCCTAATTCCCTACAGATATTAAGTTACTTACACTACGGGGACACTGCAGTATTCAAAACAATCTCCAGCCAATTTAAAAGTTTGCCTCAGCTCAGGGCTCCTAGGGAAAGACACCAGATATGGCTATTTGCGAAGAGGCCTTTCTGACCTCTTGTTCTTATTAAAGATTCCCCAGAGAAGGATTATTGGCCAGGTGTTCTGGCCACAAGAACTTTTAAAAAAAAAAAGAGTAATTGCATTCTGCTATTTAAATACCCCTCAACATCACTTTCCTGAGCATAATAGCTCTTACATTTTATTCCATAGGTGGTTACATTTTAATCAGGGTCAAAATGGTCCTGTCGAGAGACACTGCATTAGATCTTGGTGTCACTGAGGATGTTTGCCATTTAGATTTTTCTCTTTATTTAACTGCCAAAATAAGTAAGACTCCATCAATTCCTTGCTGTAGTGTAAGATAACTTATACCTACTAAGGACCAGAAATTGCAAAAGCTTTTCAAATGTATCATGCATAAAGGAAGGTGCTTTACTTTTACGTCTGCTGCTTGGCAGATCTCTACATACTGGCTGTAATGTAGAATAACATCCCTAGAATGTTAGTGGAACTCAGGTTATACATTTGCTGTGAATTACCAGCATCTCACCCCCAGCCACCCAGACAACGAGACTTATGAGCTCACAGGGTTTGATTTGCATGGTCAGAAATTTGAAAATAAATAAGTTATCTCATTGTCACAGCTGGAGGAGGAGATTTGCTGCAGCCTCTCCCAGCGCCGCACACAGGGAACAGCTGCACAGCTCATCTGCTCTGATCTCATGCAAGACCAGAGCACGATGGAGACTGCACTACAGGGGCTGCTTTTCCAGGTGCCCTTCTCCCAGTTCACACATGCCACGTGAAGGACAGATTGGTGCCAACAACTTGCTGGCAAAAGGCTTGGAAAGACGGATGGACGGGCAGATGGATGAACGGATGAACGCTGAGCCACGCTCACAGTGAATGCCTGAAGAACATGGAGCGTTGTTTCAAACACCAGCATTTTTTCTGAGTTCTTTTGGAACGGGTTAGGATTTAAAACATGAGGAATAAATGGACAGCTTCCCCTGTGCAAACAGTAGCACAAAAACGACCGTGGGAAGCTTTTTGATTTAGCCACCAAAAGACCTTTGGCTCAACATCACCATATCTACCACTTCACTGTCCCAGAGATCTTGCAAAATAAGTAATTATACTCTCACAGTCCTAAATAAACAAACTGGTTTTAACTTTGTTCAACACCATATTCTAGTTATTGCCCCAAATTAAGAGTCATTTTGCTGTTCTCTGTCACCCCACTCTGCTCCATGGGAAAAAGAATTTCACAGCAGAAGTCCACGCAAACATACATATAGTTCCCAGATTAAAGTACCTTGAAATAACATTTCAAACTGTTCTAACTGGTTAGTTCTGCTGCAGTTGAATGATTTCCTGCAAAAATACTCCAGATGTTAGAACTGCCAAGCGTGCATGTGCTTTCTGGGATCTAATTGTTCAGAAAACACCCACAGTATTCCATCATTCCCCTGTACCCAACTCGGATATCCCAGCCTTTCCTTGCCAATACAAGAGTGTCACCTGTGGGTGTATCAGGACCTGAGCTTCCCTGGCAGCTCTCAGTTCCTGCTCCACAGACCAGACTGGATCTGAAGGGTCGTGGGTGACTTTACACGAAAGGAGCACAGTGGCACTGGATGGGCACAACTGCAAGATCACCCCAAAAGTATCCCTGGGAACACTGCATCCTGAGAGGTGCAGCAAAGTACCCGACCCTCCCGCTCCTGCTTTAACCAGAGATCTTCAGAGCACCAAAGCCAGGTGATGGGTGCAGTGTGAGATGCCCTCGGCCCCCAGCAGCCACTCAGAACGGACAGAGTGCTCTCCAGTAGGTGCCCTGCTGTGTCACCAGCATTGCATCAGTCAGATTCTGTCTGACAGCTAAACTAGTGAGATGTGCCATTAGCAAGCTGAGTCGCTTCCCTGCATCCCTCACCCACGTTACTGGTCCATGTGTGCTCACTTTTTAAAAGCTTGGCAGATGATAAAAAAAGCAAGACTCAGTGTCCAGATGGAGCTCAGAGATAAGTGGTGTCCCGCAGGGGTCAGTGCTGGGACCGGTGCTCCTTAACATCTTCATCAGTGGGTTGATGCACCATCAGCAGTTTGCAGATGACACCAAGCTGTGAGGTGCGTTCTACACACCCGAGGGATGGGATGCCATCCAGAGGGACCCATTCAGGCTGAGCCATGGGCCCAGGAGAACGTCATGGGGTTCTAAGTACAAGGTCTGGCACCTCAGCTATCAGTGCAAGCGCAAGTGCAAGTGTAAGGACACAGCACAGTCCTGCCAAAAAAGACCTGGTGATACTGCTGGACAGCAGCTGGACATGAGCCAGCAATGTGCCCTTGCAGCCCAGAAAGCCAGCCGTACCCTGGGCTGCATCCAAAGCCACGTGCCAGCAGGGCAGGGAGGGGATCTGCCCCTCTGCTCTGTGCTGTGACACCTCCCCTGGAGCACTGCGACCCGGTGGGGAGTGCTCAGTGCAGGAGAGACACAGAGCTGTTGGAGGGCCACAAAAATGATGGCAGGGATGGAACACCTCCCTGTGAGGACAAGCTGAGAGTTGGGGCTGCGCAGCCTGGAGAAGAGAAAGCTGTGGGGAGAGCTGAGGGCAGCCTATCAGTACCTACAGGGCTGTGAGAAGGGAGGGGACAGACTCTTCAGCAGGGGCTGTTATGATAGGACAAGGGGAAATGGCTTCAAACTAAAGGAGGGGAGATTGAGACTGAACATAAGGGAGAAGCTTTTTTTACGCTCAGGGCAGTGAGGCACTGCACAGATTGCACAGAGAGCTGGTGGTGCCCCATCCCTGCAGACAGCCACGGTCAGGCTGTTGGGGCTCTGAGCACTGCTGGAGCTGTGGGTGTCCCTGTGCACTGCAGGGAGTGGGACCTGATGGCTGTAAGGGTCCCTTCCAACTCAGTAATTCCATAAAAAATGCCTACCACCCTTTTTAGTCTCCAAGTGGTTCTTTCTGGCAGGATTTCCCTGGCAGGCAGACTGCTCCTCAACATCAGCATCTCACCGGTTGGTCTGCAGTTTTTGTACCCAATTCTATTAACCTTATGCAGCTGGCTAAGGCTATGAAAAACATTAAACATGCAAAAATGGGAGCAGAAGGGCACGCAGCAAAGCAGACAGCTGGCTCATGCCCTGCCTGTTTTTCTCCTGCATATCTACCATCAGTACCCTACACACCTTCCTCTGTGCTTGTGAGGACAGGCACTCTCCCTGCGTGTTTCCACGCAGCTCACAGGCTCAGTTAGGCGAGCAAATGCAGAGCAGCACAGCTGGCACCGTGCAAGAAGAGTGCTCTTCCCCTCCCTGTGCCCCGAGGTATCTGTGCTTGGAGAAGACACACAAAGCACAGCTCTCCTCCTGGGCTGGCAGGGCTTGCCAACAGGCGGTTGATGAGGGCACTTTCCCTACGGGATGAAGACGTTTTGATTCCTTTGCTTTCCCTCCAGCCCCTGCCTGCCCACAGCTGCCATCCCTGCCTGCTCAGCCGCAGCCTGGCCAGCACGGCAGGCAGGAGAGGGCAAAACCAGTTTCCTACAGGGCTGAGAACAGGTTCTGTTGGCCCCATGATTAACTACACGGCTTCTGCCTTTTGTAGGAGCAGTCTGCTTTACACCTTCGTTCATCCTACAGGGTAGGAACAGGAAAATTCTGCACTTGTACTGCTTCGGGTGAACAGAAAGAAACACCACACTCACCATACCAAATGTGGTCAGCCCCAGTGAATAAGGGGGGCTGCACCAGGGCTCTTGATATCTGTATAATGTAAGACTTTTGTTATGGATGCAGCACAGAATTTAACCAAAAAAAAAAAAAAAAAAAAGGGATTTAAACCCACGGAAACTTTCAGAGTCTTTTGACTTAAAACAGAAAAAAAATACTATACAAAGGTTCTGGCTGTTGTCAATCATGGAGTTTTCTGGGAGTTTTGGTTCCCACTGCCCCAGAGGACCCAAAAGTCACTCTGCATCCCTCCCCCTGCTTCCCACTCAGTGCTGCATCACCAGGCAGAGCTCCAAACACCAAAACTTGCAGTGAGCCTGAACTACGTGCACAGATGGAACACACAACACCAACCGCAGCTATTTCCAGCCCTACAAGGCACTGCCTAACAGACTTTTGTTGTTGTTGTTGTTTGGTCAAAACATGCCAAGTCATTAGTGAAATTCCGAGTGAGAAGTACACTTTTTCCCTCAGGTAAAGCCCAATCTTGCAAAAAAACCAGTTACAGTCAGCCTTGAGTTTTGCACTGGTAAACAAAGCACGTCCAGAGATTTTCCTTTTCTTCTCCTTGAAGCAGCCATGCTGCTAGCAGCGTGGAGCAGCAGCTTAGCTGCACATGCAGTTATTTCAGTTTCCTCCAGATGCACAGGTACAGGTTCTGATTGCTTTAATGCGATGCCAAAGACAGTAATCTCTGATAGCAAGAAGAGCTAGGACTGATAACAGGCAAGTTTAAGCACTACCCATGTGATAATTACACAGCTATCAAAACTGGGTAAGCTGTAGCAGTCAGGAAACACAGTGTTTGCATTGGTTGGAGAAAGCAAAGATGATCTCCTGCCATAGTCCGTCATCCAGCTGAGCTCCCACCAGCCACCAAACTTTCCTGAGCATCTATTGCCATGCGTCCCATCGCTACAGAAGACTGACATGGTCTGTAACTGTGTATGTTAATTAGAGGTTTTTCCCACTATCCACACCATGGCACTGGCAGAAACTCCTTCACTGCATGCACCAAAGCTGTGACATGAAGTCTGCTACACCCTCATGTCCAATCCCATCTCAGGTCCTGATCCAGCAAGAAGCCAGCACTTGTGTTGGCCTTCAAGCCTGTGGGAATCAAAGGAAAACCACAAATATGCTGAAAAGATCACTGAGATCAAGAACCAAGACCAAATCTTCCCTCACAAAGTCTGGCCTCTTGCAAGGGTACAATATGCTACATGTGGAAGTTAAATATCCCGCTCAGAAAGACACAGAGTAGGTTTCACAATTACCACGAAGGGATGCTGGCCATCTTATCAACCATCTGTCTGAAGAAACCCTTCCTCATGAATTGGCACTGTCCCTTTTCCTTCTACCTCACGGAAGGGAGACGAAACATCTCATATTGAAAGTGCACCCAAATCTGGTGTGCACAGATACTGCACAACATCTCACATGCCTGGGTGTATACACTGTCACTAATGGGGTATCACCATAGAATTTCCCAGTATCTCATTGTCCTATTATGTATTTATTGCAGTTTCAGGCCAAAACGCAGTTGCCTGAGCTCTCCCGTTGTACATTAAGAAAAAACAAAATACTTTTTCCTGCATTATTAAAACTGCTCATGTCTGAGAGCACAAGACGTAGAAGTCACAGTGCCTAACAGCCACACATGAACCTGCTGGGAGTTATTCCAAGTGGGCTGTTCAGTGGCCAGTCTGACATTTGTTTGGTTTTACTCACACAGTTTGCCAGCTGCCTGAAGAAAATTTCTTCTCTTCCTCCTCATAATTAAGCATCCTCATTATTTGTACAAATAAGCACCAGGAAGCAAAAGAATGCATTTGATAACATCATCCAAAAGCTAAAGTTAAACCAGGATTGTTTAAAGTCTCACAGGAATTCAAATATAGTTTTTCTTCCTTGCTCTTCCCTGCACCCTCTATTTTGCTGTCTGAGCTTTTACACAAAGTGTAAATCTCTAATAGTTGGGCTCCAGTATTTGGTTGTCTATTCTGAACCCCTTAAAATAGCCCCCAACCAAATAGCCTGAGAAAATGGGAGAGAGAAATCCATACTCACCTGGACGTGATCTGTCCAATTCTCCTGAGTCATGGTTTTCTGAAAAGACAAAATGACTCCTGAGCTATCGTACAAAGAGGAGAATGCTACATACAACAAGGTGAAATTTAACACACCATCCTAAACACTGCCATCAATTGAGGAATGCGTACAGGAATGCATGGGAAACCTGTGCTTCTCATATGTCACCAGCCGGAGAATGGCAGAAAAACACAGCCCAGACCGTGTAATTTGGGCAGCTACATCACAAAAGACAAAAGTCTCAATCTGATCAAAGCACACGGGCAACACAGCTCCTCACCCAGCAGTGCCTCAAGCACTCCTCACTACCCAGAGCTGGGACTCACTTATAAAAGCAATCACCTTTACTCGAGTGGTGCTCCTGCAACGACCAAAGCGTCACTGAGCAAAGCTGAAACGGGCCACAGTGTGGTGGAACACGTGGATTGTTGCTGCTGCCTTCTCCTCAGGAGGTGTGCAGTGTGTCCATAGAATGTTCCCCTCTGTGGCACAGCCTGACAGAAAGCGTCCCCATGGGCTGCAGTACGGAAATGATCTCAGGGATTATCTGCAATGCTGAGCCTCCAGAATACGAAAGGACAAACTCTTCTCCACAGCCAAGTCATGAAAAATCCTCTGAAATCATGAGGCCTGGGAAAGGAAACCGATAAGCTAAAATTCCCATTCAAGTGTAATTCAGAGCCAACTTTGGGAGAAACTTGGGACAGGAGCTGTTCTCCACTCTGCCAAGAAAGCAGGCTGCAAGAGACTGATCTGCCATGGATGCCAGAGCCTCACCCCCAGCTTCTGGCAGAGTAACAGTGACTACTAGTGCCACTTCTATGGAAAGGTAGAGAGCAAACAGGGAGTAAGAGCCTCACAGAAAACATCTTGGAGATATACAAGCATGTAATCTAAATACTAGTGAGATGAAGGAGCCATTTGACCAGACCTCGTACACAGCTGAGAATGGTAAACAGAACACCGAAGAGCTCTCAGAAGGGATGGTGTCCAGAAACAGCTGCCAAATGTACCTTAATTGAAGTCACTGGCCAGCTTGGATACTTTAAATCAAGCATATACTGCAAAACAAAGGAAATGGAAGGCCAGGGAGAGCAGAACACCAGATAAAGAATCCATTTCACTCTGCTAAATAAATACACCTGGACAAATGCTTTCGTCTCCTTCACAGTGAATGCTCCCTAGAATGACATTGTCCAACACCACAGCCTTGTGATGAAGGATGCAGAATGGCCCACGCCTCCCCAGGTCTGTGTCAGTTCTTCTGCTAGGCAGGAATCACAGCCTTACTTCTGGATCAGGAGGGCCTGAAGCAGAACTGCCTGTGCCAGAGCAGTGTCATCAGACGACCACCACTTGACCACATCTTCCCTTTCAAAGCAAACTTCAAACGAATCCTCTTTTGAAAAAAAGACAAAGCACTTCTGGAGAAGGTGTCTCATTTCCTGCAAAGTGGATCTCTGAAGACTGGATCAATTGGGAACAACATGCGGGGCCGCTAAAATCGCTGCTAAAGAGCTTCCTGCAACCACAGGAAAGAAGTCCTCTATGAACTGCAACTGGTGAAATACCACGCCATGAAAGAAGAAGAAGCAAACAAAATTGATTCTCAGCTGAGACAATCTGCAAGGCCCAGGGTGATGGGGAATGCCAGAAAATCGAGAAAAGCACCAAAACAGTTAACAAGAAGGGAAATGAGCTTCCCACTGCAGTGTGCTCAAGAGCATCCAAAGAAAGACAGGGAGCTGTCGGAGAGGGTGCAGAGGAGGGCCACAAAGATGATCAGACAGGATGAGGGAGCTGGGCTTGTTCAGCCTGGAGAAAAGAAGTCTGTGGGGTGACCTCACTGCAGCCTTCCAGTGCCTAAAGGGAGCCTATAAACTCTTGGAAAGGGTTGATAACAGCAGGACAAGGGGAAATGGTTTTAAGCTGAGGGAGGGAAGATTGAGGTTGGATGTCAGGGGGAAGTTCTTGACAGAGAGAGTGGTGAGGTGCTGGAACAGCTGCCCAGAGAGGCTGTGGATGCCCCATCCATCCCTGGAGGTGTTCAAGGCCAGGTTGGATGGGGCCCTGGGCAGTCTGGGCTGGTGTGAAATGTGGAGGTTGGTGGCCCTGTGTGTGGCAGGGGGTTGGAGATTCATTATGGTCCCTTCCAACCCGGGCCATTCTGTGTGTGATTCTGTGATTCAAAGGGCAGTGACTTGGCTCAGCACACTCATGAGAGGGGAGAAGAAAGCACTGTCAAGCAATTCTGCAATTAACTGCAAGTCAAACTCCAGGCTGCCTCCTGGAAAATGCTCCCCAGAAAGAATTAATGGCATCTTCCTGTTTTTAGGAGCCCTCAGTGCCAGGACATGTAACAGTGTGCTTGCAAAGAGGACTCGGAAGTTGGGCAATAGTACAGTTAGTTCAGACAGTCGTTCAGGAGCTGAAAGCACTCCCATTTGGCTCAGTAGTAACAGGGCTGCTAGCACAAAAACCGTCTGTGGCAGGCTTGGGACTGAACCTATCACAGGCGGGCCACCAGTAACAAAGAAGTGACTACAAGGAACAGAGCAATGCAGAGTGCTTACACAGCGGTGCTCTTAAATTCAGAAAATAAAAGATGAAGTCTTCTCTATGCAGTATTTCTCCAGTCTGTTTGTGATGGTTGAGAGAAACCAGACCAGTGGAGAGTCGCCCCTTACCAGCTATGTGCTGATGTACACGTGTCCCAGGGCACTGCTGAGGACACAGGTGAACAAGGACCCAGATCTGTGTAATTACCACTACTGCTCATTGGAATATGAATGGACACAGCAGCTTTTCTCTAACAGAACGCACAGGTCCAGCAGCACACCCAGCACGCCTACATGGTAACTACCACAGGAGCTTGTTCACATACAGTACATATATGTATATACATGTATTTCTGTGATACCAGTCATTCAGAATGTGGAAACAAATAAAGACTCATCCACAGCCATGCCACACAATACAGAAACATACCTCCACAAACCTCTTGTAAAAGAGATAATTCAGAGTTCTCAAGTGCCGCTGATTTATGACATTAGGACAGAGAGCTAAAAGGAAAAAAAGGCATGTGAGTATACAACATAACTGAACTTCCAATAAGCTTTACTGCCTCGCCATCAGATTTTTTCTTTCCCAGCTTCAAACTATGTAAGAGAAAGGCAGGATGCCATCAAACTCAGAACAATGAGGGACAGACACACAGAGTCAGCTTATCTCAACTATAAACTGTTATTTACACTTTCAACCATGATTACCAATGCTAATCCTTGGCTACTGATATCTCTGGTTGCACCACCCCTGACTGATAAGATCACCTGCTGGTTCAATATCCTTCACAGTCAATGACTTCACACCTTTAATTACATTGCATCCTCTCAGAAGTACCACCTCCAGTGTCTAAAGGTTGTATTAATTTTGATTTGAATGGAAGCTGTGCTGTTGGATCATTTGAGCAGTTTTGAACACGTTGCTCAGGATTTACACTTGTGGCTAAAGTTCATTCAATAAAATACATACACAGGAAAGAGACTCCATATCCATACAAAAGAGGGAAGTGACTACCATGTCGCTGAGCTAGCAAGCAACAGTTGTTTTTGTTTTTATTACTGTCATCTTCATTAGATACGCTGCATTACAACTGCAAAAAATCAGATCTTCACACAGCACGTTGTTTTGAAATCCACTGCAGTGAGAGATAAATGCAGAAGATAAAACAGATTGAATAGGATTGGCATACATATCTGTCAGTTCTCGCAGGATGCTGGGATGTGTGTGCATGGAAAGGTGGAACCAAACCCTCCGTTGGGTTTCAGTGGCTAAAGCCATCCTGGGAGCCAGAAGGAGAAGGATCAGCAATCGGAAATGCTATCAGGCAACAGTAAAGAGAAAACGCTCCGCAGCCTCCCTGTAATGAGCTGACAGCAGGAGGAAGCAGTGCTGCTGTCCAGAGGGTGCTCTCCACAGGATGCTCCGCGTCACACGTGGTGTGCCCAGAGGACTGAAAGCAGAGTGAAGAGAGATCTCTGACCACCAGTCCCTGCAAGCAGAAGGATGCGGAACAGTGCAGCTTTCAGAGCCCGGTGAATCACTGCTTTTAGCCTGAGCGCTGCCATCTCAAACACCAATGTTTAAAGCTGTTATGTTTAAGTTCGTCTTCCAGTGTGACCATATAACCTCAAAGCAAGGTTATACCTCCTACCCTAAAGATTTCAAAGCACTTCAGAGAAAAATATGGTGGGACTGCTTCAGATCACCAAAGAGAATCTGTTAAAGGCTTTTTTTTTTTTTTTTTCTGAGAGACCCCAGAGGAAATTTCCAAAGGATGGGACTTGGTTGAACCAAGGGATTTCACATGTCAGGATAGAGGGACACAGACACTCTGTACAATTTTAAAGACACCAGTGATGTTTTCCACTCTGATATGGAAGAATTGAACTTGAATCCATTTTCAGTATCTTATTACAAACAACAGAGAATGGAAAACGTGAGGATGAAAAGTAACTTGGTGGAACAAAGATGGGTTTAAAGGAAAAACAGCAAAATAAAACCAAAATGGACTTCAGTGAACTGGCAGGTAAGATTTCATATTGCTGGTAAGGGAAAAAGAGGTTCAGAAGAGCTGGAAATGGAAAACTGGAAGTGAAGTAAGAGAATAACTGCTATATCAGAAGATCTATGACACTGAGGCAGAGAGCTAGAAAAGGGCTGTCTCACTGAAAGGCCTCAGATACAGCAAGGAAGTGCACAGAAAGTGGAACTGAATTAGACGCAGGCCAAGGAAGAATGCAAACATGTAAAGTCAGAAAGCTTAAAGTTAAACATGAGATGCATCCACCAAGAACCATAAAGGCAGAAAAAATCTTGCTAAAAATAAATTTGTAAAAAGAGGAAGACCAGGGAAAGTGCCAGCAAGTCCCTGCACAGAGGAGGAAAGCTGTGTATGGGCCAGGTATTGCTCATCTTTGTTACAGTAAGGTTCTCTGTACTATTAAATGCAGCATTTTGTGAGTTTTCAAGACTCCCACATTTACAGTGGACAAAGCTGCTGGTAATGGACTTGTTTTGCAGCAAGAGAAACTTCAGTTAGCATTTTGGAAGAAAAAAAAAACACCTAATGGAATGGCTAGAGAAGAACACCATAGGTTGCATGGGATGCTGCAAGCTTTCCACCTTGGAGGTCAGTAAGAATAGGTTACAGACTTTATACAGAAGCAGCGGAAGGGAAGCCTGTGGCTGTGGGCACTGAGCGTGATGAGGGCAGCACTGCAGAATCTTTGCTGAGCCTTTTCACTGCAGTTTCATGACTGCAGAAACCAATTCACTTCAGGGAAGAGCAACTTCTCCAAGGCCACGTACTGATTAGGACCAAGCACGAATCTGAACTCGGATCTGAGTCAAAACAGGTGTTTTGTTTGCAGGATAATAACCATCTTCCTATTCTGCAGCTGTACTTGGGGAGCTTGGGGATCATCGCTGGGCTGTGAAGCACGAGTGGAACACAAACAGTATAACACAGAAACACAGAATCACAGAATGGCCGGGGTTGGAAGGGACTTCAAGGATCATGAAGCTCCAACCCCCTGCCGCCAACCTCCACATTTCACAGCAGCCCAGGCTGCCCAGGGCCCCATCCAACCTGGCCCTGAACACCTCCAGGGATGGACGGGGCATCACAGCCTCTCTGGGCAGCTGTTCCAGCTCCTCACCACTCTCTCTGTCAAGAACTTCCCCCTGACATCCAATCTCAATCTGCCCTCCCTCAACTTCAAACCATTTCCTACCCTTTCAACATAACAATAGGGAAGCACCTCCAGGACAGCTCCACAACAGTGCTGCACAGAGGTACACATCTGGGACTGACTCAGAAGCAAAAATTCCACTCTGCTCTCAGCCATTAGCAGGGAGTTAATGACTATTAGCAACGGAGAGGAAGTAAAAATGAAATCTGTTTGTCACATCGGATGTGAAACCACTAATACACACCTGTTTCATTCATGTAACACCGGTACATGGTGCAATGCATTTCTGGGTGTGTGACTGTTGCTTTCAGGTCACAAATGACTCCTCTTGAGCTGGGATGAGGACGGGGCCCTCTCGTTACACGGAGTGCCTGACTCCATTCACAATGGGACTCCTTTACTCTGCCCTGGCAGAACAGGAAGGCCCACACAAAGCAGACTTTGTTGTGGGACAAAGTAAAGCAGCCTTGGTTTAATAAAATCAGAGAACCTGAAATCCTAGAGGCTTTTACCCCGGTACTGCTAAGGACTGCTGGGGAACCTGATGAGGAGCGAGCTGTGCATTAATCGCAGTATATTATGATGAGAGTATTCCCTGAGTGCAAATCAGTGGAGGGTAAGGCAAGACTCAAGAAAACCTCTTTTTGTTGTAACCTCAAAGATGCATTGTCTCTCACAGTGCTCTGAGCCACTGCAGGTTGGGCTGAGCAGTCCTTGGAAGGGAAGGGGAGCAGAAGCCCAAGTCTGGCCCCAAACCCTTGAGCTCCCTGCTGGTTTTGCTGCCAGGAGTGTTGGCTGACCCTGTGCAGGGAGAGCGTAGCACATGGCTTTCGATCAGTGCCTACAGGAAAAATCGCTCTGGTGTGGTCTCTCCACAAGTATAGATAGGATGTATTCACAGCCAGAACACCAGGACTGGTGTGACGTTTGCAATGGACAGCGTGGAGCTGCTGGGCGCCTTGGCTTGCCTACAGCAGGTCTTGCACCCTTTGTGTTTCAGCACAGGCAAACACGTTGGAGAAGGTAAGGACCAAGGATGGAGCTGACACGTTCCCTTCTCCAGCAGCCCAAGTGCAGCCCAGGTCAGGACGCTCGGACCCAGTGTGTAAGCCTACAGTGCCATACAGGAACGAGCTGGCATGCACCACGAGGGCTAACAAGCCTGGAGGAACGCCACGGCGTCCGCAGGGCGCACAGCCACTGCAAAGCAACTGCAAAGGAAAAGAACCACCTCCTGCTCTTAACAAGCAAAAGGTGAAAACGTTTGAAATCTCCCCCGGCCAGGAGCCGGCCCAGCCCCTCCTTCCTCCAGCGCATCTCCTCCGGGCTGTGCCCGCTGCCGGGCGGCCCTCGTCCGCCCCCTGCTGCCCCGGGACACCGCGCCGGGCACGGCGGCACTGCGGGCAGCGCTCCTTGCAGAGACCCGTAAGGCAGCAAAGCTTCAGCTTTCAGGGAATAACCAACCTGCTGACCAAACCAGGAGCGTTTCGCTCGGTTTATGCCAAAAAACCACTTTCCAAAGACATTCAGAGTGCCCGGGCATCGAGGTGCTCAGGCGGCTCACGATGCTGCTGCAGGACTTTCTTGCCATACCTTCAATTCCCATCCCTTCTCTATCACTGCTTTACTCTCACACGAAAGCTGAGCCCGAGAGGTGACGGCTCTGATTCCCTTCCTATCTCACAAATGATGAACTGTCACATCTAAAGCCAACGCTGAGCTGCTGGGGGTAAATTGGCTGTGTAAAGATACAGACAAATAAACAAAACCATTCCAAACTCAGGGTCTGCTCCCCCATCTCAGAGATCTGCTTTGGACTAACAATTGTTTTGCAAATCTAAGTCGACCTCTGAGAGTCTCCAAAGAGCATTAAGCAATTAGGCAGCAATAGCTACAAGGCTCGTTAAACCAGAGCACACTGACCCAGGTGTGAGAAAAGACTCTGTAAAACGCCATTTCCTCAATCACACGCCATTTCTGCCAGACTTCTTCCTTCCCCAATAAAGCTAATTATATGGAATCCACACACAGTTTCTGAGGACGCCCCTGGGACTCAGCAGAAAATCTCCCACTTACCGTGCCCTGCTTTGTCTTTAGCAGGGATGCTGGGATGCAGTTCAGAAAAAGATGAGGTGGACTAACCTAAGCCGATGGTTTATTTGCTCTGAGGCTCCAGACCTATTATTTTTATTGGGCCACCTCCTGTCAGGCTCTGAAAGGTAAAAATGGCAGTTCCAAGAGGTGTTTCAAGTCTTAGAGGCTGAACACACCAAAGTTCTGCTTAGGTTCACTGACATTTTCTGAGAGGACAGCGGTGAGCTCTTGGGTAGAGGAAGAATGAAAGTGGATTTGGAACTACAGTAACTGAGTCACGTACAAGCTTGCCTTCTCATACCAAGAAACCCTGTCCTCCTCCAGCCTTTCTCACCAAAAGCCACTTCCCTCTGCTGCTGCTGCTCTCAGCCTCTCTCAGCAAGTGGGAGTCATGAAAGGAGACAGCAAGCAGCCGAAGGCTGCGGCATCGAGCAAGCCCACAATCAGGTTAGGTAACACCAAGTGTGAGTTTCACCTCACTGCTTGCTTTTGATGGAGCTGTTCAGGACAAGAGGAGATCTCAGAAGAAAGTTTTTAGAATCTGTCCATTCTACCAAGTCTGTTTCCTTCTTGCACTCTTTTCTCACAGTTAAGATCTACGTGCACTAAACAAGGGAAAGAGGAGCAGAGAAGAGGAAAGTCACGTTATTCCAGCTGCCACCACTTTCAGTTCAGTTCCAGAAGATTGAAAACAAAATTTCACATGCTTGAAAAATTTCCAAAGTATTTCAAAGGAGACTACAAGGCCCCTGGTTTAGCAAAGTGTCAAGTGCTGCTCTTAATTACATGTGATATTGGACTTGATGATCTCTGGAGGTCCCTTCCAACCCCTACAATTCTGTGATTCTGTGATATGAGGTAAAAAAATGAATATCCACTTTCACATCCACATCTATGAATGAGAGTCAGTCAACCTTGGCTGTAGCTGGGCCAAGTATGACGTTGTTTCAAAATCAGAAGGACCACAGGCCATCTCACACAGTAGGTGAGTCAGCTCCCTCTAGCCTGTGGCTCACCCTGCATTGTAGTGTGGGACAAGTCACTCTCTGGAACTGCTGGCAGGAATAATGTCTGTAGGAGAGACTCTCATTCTGCATCTCAGGGAAACTCCTCACTGTGGATCCACTGTGGAGGTCCAGTTAGAGACTGCCATTACTCATGGCAGTACAATTCCTGGGACGCTCTCACCAGGCTGACACACTACCAGCCAATAGAGAGCAACGGAGATCAACAGCTCCATATTCTTCTTTCTCCTAGAATTTTTATTATTATCGTCCTACTACCTCATGACTTTGCAGGGATTATGGCATTTCACATTTATAGCTAAAGGTATATCTGTGGTGCATCTTTTACAACGAAAGGGCAACAGCTCAATGCCCTTTACAGATGAAGGACAATACAGCCTAGTGAATGATTAACCTCACAAAGAAGGAAAAATTACTGAAGACTAGTAAACTCCAAGGAATGTTTTAAATGTTAAATAAATCACCCCCTTGTGCCTCAGATTCCACACCAGAGTGCTAAGCTTAATTGTATTTACTTATCCTCCAGTGAGGGTCTGCAAGGATTATCTTATTAACTTCTGAGCCGCAGGTTGAAAACGTGAAGATTAATATGCAATACAGCGTTGCTGCCAGGCATAATAAGCCCACAGTTTGTGGTTAGAAACCACTTTTCAGTCCAAGAAAAGAGAACTGCGTATCTTGAGGAGATGATGGAAAGCTTTGTAGGGTGAAACCTAACAGTGCACCTAAAGGTTTCCAACGTATGGTCCCAAAGGGTGGCAAAAATCAACAGTGCTCACTAACAACAGAAAGCAGGATGAAGCAGATTTGATAAGACAACTGGTAGTGTAGCAGATCTATTCAGTGATGTAAAGTGCTTTACTTCTCTCAGGAAACTGCAAGTCTTCAAGTTCCCTGCTGCCAACCCTATTTTACAAAAAGAATACAAAGGACTGCAAGGCTTCTGCTTCCAAAGGGTTATCTCTTCACAACTGGTGGACTCATAACTCAAGAAAACAGATCCCGAGATGAGTAATGACTTGCTTCTTACGAGAGCGGAATGGAGTCGTAACTCAAAGCTGGCCATCATGTGTTTATGTAGTGCCATTCTGAGGTCAAGATTTATTTCATATCATGGAAGAAGCAGCCTATTAGTCACAAGCACTTCATTCTCCGACAGCACAAAGCGATAATTCCCATAACTTACCAGCCTTGTTTTGGAATACCATTAATTAAACTATGAAACTACCCATGATAAATTACAGCAGAGATTCCTTGCTAAACACGGAAGAAGACAACTGACTTCATCTGTTCTGTGTTACTGAGGTGGCTCCAGAGTATGCTGCAGCATCACATACCTGGATCTACGTTAAATCGCTCCAGGAGTCTGAAGATCAGCTTGCTCAGCATTTTGCGGTTCAGTTTATCTGGCTTGTACCTGGACAGACCTTGATATTGTCTGTAAGCAAACAAACAAATAAATTCCGTACTTGTGGAATTGCTTACGGTTTTGCAAACAGCAGATACTTAGCAGTAGAGGTACCAGGGTTTGGTAGGTGTTGGCAAGAACAGACCCCTATCTTTCCTGAGTTATAGGAAAAAGCCAGCAATACAGCCACACAAATTTCCCAGTCAGTGACCGGGAAAGAGAAAGACAGCAATTCCCTCTCATCTTCTCTCAAAACTATGACTGCAACCATTGCATCTACATTGTGACTTTTATTGTACTGCTGGCTTTGTGACTGACAGGAGCTATTCTAGTGAGAGGCAACTTATAAATTAAAACACACACAACTATTTCACAACAACACGAAGATTAACCACTAGTATCTCTAGTTTTTCTGCCCCTTCATCACAGTGTTATCTTCCTGCCAAACCTGTACAACCGATACTGAAACTCAGCCTTGTCTCCAGCAAAGCACAGGAGTGCGATTAGCACAACCTCCTGGAGGGAGCTTTCATATTTTCATATTGCTGAGATCTGCTGCACACTTCTCATTTTGCACTCCTCTCTCCTGACAGGATGAAGCACCTGTCAATAGGAAAGATATCTCTGCCTTACCAGCAAAGGGTTTGAAACGACTCTGGCACAGATACCAGAATGTCCCCATCCTCAGCTGAAAAGTAGATAGATTGCAGTCCGTTATGCTGAGAAAATGATCTTAGGTAGGCAAGCAGAGAACACGCTGTCCTCTGACAGGCAGTCAGCCCAGCTGTTTATAAGTTCAACAAATATTTCTACCTTGCCATATCTCTGATATTAAAATCAGGTTCACACCAGGTGTCCAGTATCTGTAAAAGCCTGCACTGGAGCTCAGGATGTTCTCCCACATAATCTTCAACCAGGTTAATTTTGTCTTGAAACAGTAGCGGTGCACACATCTAGGAAAAGAAATTTGAGGTTATTTGTGCTGGATGTTAAGAATTATGCCCTGCCTTTGATCAGAATGGTCAGTGCTGCAGCAAACAGGAGGCGTGGAAGAGCTCTAAATTGCCAAACCCTTACTTAACCAACTTGTGCTGTCTAAAAGACAGATGTTGCATTTTCAACACAACTATTAGAGAAAGTGGCAAAGCTTCAAAGCAGTAAAACCAATAAACTTTACCAAAATGATTATTTGCCAAGAACACAGCTAGAATTTTTTATTGTAGTGGCTCTAAGTAGGAAAACAGTCTAGTAAAGGGCCTAACAAAATATACTCTGTCACTCCTCTAGAGGTAAAGGCACTTTAGCCATGGAGCAGTGACTTCTTGCAAACGAGATAAAGCCTCAAGTGAAACACATCACAACTTAGAGGCCTTTGATGGAATTCCTGCTTAGCAAAAGGTGGATCTGAAGACAGAGAAGTCTGCAGAGGAAATGACTCACCTTCTCCACATCTTGATCTGACTGTAGTTTTAGCTTAATACTCAGGATGGCTGCCTAGAAAATAATCAAAAAAACGTGTATTTAGGAAAAGAATAACACAGTGGGTAATCAGGCACTATTTCACACTGAAGTATATATGCTATTACAGAAAGTTTATGTCAGATAATTATTTCTGTTAGGTTTTCAAGTACAAACATCTGTCCACGTACAGTCCACTTCAAAATGTACCAAAGCACCCGTGGCAACAATGCATACTGTGAGCAGTGTAAAACCAAAGATCAGGTTGTCTGGCAGAAAGAGGGAGAAAGCAAAGTGCTTGGAGAAGCCTAGCCAAGGAGGATATTTTCTAACAATATCCAACATCAAACAATTATTCTATAATATCAAAAAACTTGATCCGCCATAACTTCCTAAGTCCAATCTTAGAGGCGTTGGAGGGGACCCCAAGGATCATCAGGTTCCAGCCCTTCTGCCACGCAGGGCTACCAGCCTCTAGATCTAGGCTGCATCCAACCTGGCCTTGAACGCTTCCAGGGATGGAGCATCCACAGCCTCTCTGGGCAGCTGTTCCAGCACCGCACCGCTCTCCCTGTGAAGAAATTCCCTATTTTCCAAGCTGGTTGTAAATGTACATGTTTGATGGTGCTGCATCTCTGAGCCTCCTGCAGCATGCTTTACACTAAGCAGCAGCCACAGGAAAAGAGTCTTTTATCAGCAGAGGTCACAAATGCCAATTTATTCAGATGAGGATAAAAACAGTAAGGTGGGACTTACAGACCAAGCTATGCTCTTAGACGGGTTTCTATTCTGTCATTCATTTTGCTTTGAGAGAAAGAGATAATGACTATTATGGATTCCTTTTTTCATGGATGGCCTTCTTGATCTGCTACTTGTTAGAATACATAAACAAAGGTATTACAGTAGAAGTGCAAATGCAAACCTCACATTTACACCTCACTTTCACAGAACATGTACAGAAAAATTTAACAAGAAAAACTACCGGAGTGGAGTAGGAACACACCTTTATACCTTTTTCTGGGTCCTCTCCTACCATTCAAGTGACACCTCGTGTAATCGCTGGATTCACAAGTCCTGCAGACTCAGCCCAGCACTGCAGACCCAGCATTGCTCACAACAAAGCTATGGGTTGCATTTCCTCCAGGGAAATCCACGTGTTCCACATCCCCTGCACTGAGGACTGTGTACAAAAGCAAATAAACAACACATACCACCTGAGTTGGTCTGTCTGATTGGCCAGAAGCATAGAGATGCCCCACTGTCAGTGGGAAAACATTTTTCTATTTTTTTTAAGCAAACAAACACTGCATCACTGACTGCCCAGGATTGATATCCAAAAAAGAAATCAACCAAAGAACTTTAGGAATTAACATTAATACAGTGACTGTATGCTACAAATCAGGTACTGAACAGAAAGTCACGTTACAGCGTCCCAGCCCTCATAACTGCAACAAATTCTCAACTCTTTGAAAGGGTTGATAACTGCAGGACAAGGGGAAATGGTTTGAAGTTGAGGGAGGGAAGATTGAGGTTGATGTCAGGGGGAAGTTCTTTGCTATGAGAGTGGTGAGGAGCTGGAACAGCTGCCCAGAGAGGCTGTGATGCCCCGTCCATCCCTGGAGGTGTTCAAGGCCAGGTTGGATGGGGCCCTGGGCAGCCTGGGCTGCTGTGAAATGTGGAGGTTGGTGGCCCTGTGTGTGGCAGGGGGTTGGAGCTTCGTGATCCTTGAAGTCCCTTCCAACCCCGGCCATTCTGTGATTCTGTGAAATTCTCACTCCAGATCTGATAACTAAAATCCCATCTGTTTAGGGCCTAAACTGCTCTGCTTCATCATGTGCGTAAGTCTCTTTTCTTTGAAATTACCAGACTGATATCACAAAGTGCAAGCACAGAGATCGTTCTCAGGTTGTATACAGGCTGAGCATTGCTACGTCTGCTTTGGATGCACAGAAGAGCTTTGTGTCTCCAAAACCCCTTTCCCTTCCCTTCCCTTCCCTTCCCTTCCCTTCCCTTCCCTTCCCTTCCCTTCCCTTCCCTTCCCTTCCCTTCCCTTCCCAC